>NC_067472.1:69410317-69497817 GCF_947179515.1 Apodemus sylvaticus | reverse complement strand
CAGGACTACTAAAGCAAAACTTTTGCATTACTGGGATTATTGATGCTGGTTAGCTGGAGATAAGAAATTAGTGGTGATTAAGAAGAGACCAAGGACACCATCAAGAGGACAAATCAGCAACCAACAAATTGGGAAAAGATCTTCACCAATCAGATAGAGGGCTAATATCCAATATATATAAAGAACTCAAGAAGTTAGACTCCAGAAAACCGAACAACCCTATTAAAAAATGGGGTACAGAGTTAAACAAAGAATTCTCACCTGAAGAACTTAGGATGGTGGAGAAGCATCTTAAAAAATGCTCAACTTCATTAGTCATTAGGGAAATGCAAATCAAAACAACCCTGAGATTTCATCTTACACCAGTCAGAATGGCTAAGATTAAAAATTCAGGAGACAGCAGGTGTTGGAGAGGGTGTGGAGAAAGAGGAACACTCCTCCACTGCTGGTGGGGTTGCAAATTGGTACAACCACTCTGGAAATCAGTCTGGCGGTTCCTCCGAAAACTGGGCATCTCACTTCCAGAAGATCCTGCTATACCACTCCTGGGCATATACCCAGAGGATTCCCCACCATGTAATAAGGATACATGCTCTACTATGTTCATAGCAGCCCTATTTATAATTGCCAGATGCTGGAAAGAACCCAGGTATCCCTCAACAGAAGAGTGGATGCAAAAAATGTGGTATATCTACACAATGGAGTACTATTCAGCCATTAGAAACAATGAATTCATGAAATTCTTAGGCAAATGGATGGAGCTAGAGAACATCATACTAAGTGAGGTAACCCAGACTCAAAAGGTGAATCATGGTATGCACTCACTAATAAGTGGATATTAATCTAGAAAACTGGAATACCCAAAACATAATCCACACATCAAATGAGGTACAAGAAGAAAGGAGGAGTGGCCCCTGGTTCTGGAAAGACTCAGTGAAGCAGTATTCGGCAAAACCAGAACGGGGAAGTGGGAAGGGGTGGGAGGGAGGACAGGGGAAGAGAAGGGGGCTTACGGGACTTTCAGGGAGTGGGGGCTAGAAAAGGGGAAATCATTTGAAATGTAAATAAATTATATTGAATAAAAAAAAAAAAAAAAAAGAGAAGAGACCAGCATCATTGAGGTGAAATCTTCTGGAAGTGTTTTCTAGGAGCACAATGAGGCTGTGTTCCAGAGGCCAAGGTTGTGCCTCATGCTGCAGCAGTACTTGGTAATCTGTAAGAGTCACCAAGGTGGTACTAGTTTTGAAGGCATAAAGGGGGGTCCTGAAGAGCAGCTAAGACTTGGCACTGTGAGAAGCCACAGAAGGACATTGGTGAAGGTGCAGTCTCAGTTGCATTGATGACCCATGACTTGAAGGGGCCATACAAAGGAGTTGAGGCTTGGCACCATGAAGAGAGCCTATGAAAGGTGAAGCTTAGCTACAGTGGAAGACAGCAGTGTTTTGGAGATGCCAATGCCATGAATGACCACCAAGAACAGCAGTAGCAGTGGAGTACAGGCATCTGGAGCCTAGGTGTGTTCTACAAAAAAGCAGAGCTGGAGAAGTGACCCAAGCCCTTGGAGGAATCCATAAGCTCACGAGTGGATCCCAGACATTGGACAGTTGGAGTTTGATTTTGATTTTGTTTGTGACTGTGCCTTGATATTTTTCCCTCTTGAAAGAAAGTATTTTAGTAGACCCACAGTTAAAGAGACTTTTAATTGCAAAAAGACTATGAATTTTAAAAGAGATTGGATATTTTAAAGGGATTGAAATTTTAGGAATTTGCAAAGATGTTGGGACTTTTAAAGTTATTTAGATCGTGGGGATGAATAAGAAAGTAAGGGTTGAGGCTTAATAGTTGATGTGTTTATGTGTCTAGTTGACAAGGGGTCAATTGTACTGTCTGGTTTCATGTCAACTTGACACAAGATGGAGTTATCACAGAGAAAGGAGTTTTGGGTGAGAAAATGCCTCCATGAGATCCAGCTGTAAAGCATTTCCTCAATTAGTGATCAAGGAGGGAGGGCCCCTTGTGGGTGGTAAGATCTCTGGGCTGGAAGTCTTGGGTTTTATAATAAAGAAAGCTGAGCAACCCAGGGGAAGCAAGCCAGTAAGTAACATCCCTCCATGGCCTCTGCATCAGCTCCTGCTTCCTGACCTGCTTGAGTTCCAGACCTGACTTCCTTTGGTGATGAACAGAAATGTGGAAGTGTAAGCTGAATAAACCCTTTCCTCCCTAACTTGCTTCTTGGTCATGATGTTTGTGCAGGTGTCCTGACTAAGACATACCTATATTTGAGAAAGGGTCTCTCTAGGTAGCCCTGACTGTTTTAAAACTCACTATGTAGACCAGACTGACCTTGAACTCACAGAGACCAACCTCCCTCATGCCTCTGTTGGAATTTAAGGCATGTACCATCTTGCCTGTCAGGCCAAACTTTTCCCCCACAATTCCTTTTACCCTAGAGATCTTTATGCAACTCTTAGTATCTAAAGACATAAAATAGGTATGGAAATTAACCATTTACTGACTAGCAATCATAAAAAAACTACTTTGAAAATTCTGGTCTACATAGAATGTTACTAAAGAAATAAGAAAATTAGCATGCCTTTGTTTATTTTGATGTGAAGAGCTAATTTTCCCCCAACTATTTGATGCAGTAGCACAGAAAACAACTTTGGTGTTTTCAGGTTGAGAACACCACTTCTCCTACATACATACCACAACAATGGCAGAGGGACATTTAAGGCTGTTTTAGAAACTATTGGAAGGGGGCTGGAGAGATGGCTCAGTGGTTAAGAGCAGTGGTTGCTTGCTCTTCCTGAGGTCCTGAGTTCAATTCCCAGCAACCACATGGTGGCTCACAACCATCTGTAATGGAATATGATGCCTTCTTCTGATGTGTCTGAAGACAGCTTCAGTGGACTCATATAAATGAAATAAATAAAATCTTTAAAAGAAAGAAAGGAAGAAACTATTGGAAGCCCATTGAGTGATAATTCAGATAACAATGTAAAAATTTAAACACCAATACAGTGCTAACAAAAGATGCACTAATTTGGTGCTTGCAAGGTGAGGAATGATGCTGGGAAATTTTCTTTGTTTTCTGCCTCTTAATCATTTATGTTTCTGTAAGAGCAGGGCACTGTGTGGAGGGAAAAGCACATTGCAATTAATAAACACAAAGTCATTCTGGTTGTGTTTGTTTGCATATGATGGAGGCACGTGGGCATGTTGTGTGTTTGGAACCAAGGCTGCAGTGGGATCCTGCCTAGCAACATGAAGCAAGGCGAGTGCAGACAGAATTGTTTTGGATTAATATGGCATTTGATTTTATGTGAAATTTTGGGTGTGCACATACAGAAGTCAGAGTCTAGCCAAATTTTTTTTATGACCTCCTATACTCAGTCACACAGCCTCCTATGGAGTTGCAAATCACAGTTTAAGAAGCTGGGTTTTAAGTTACCACACTTAAGGCCATTCTCCCCAGGAGCCCAGAACACAGCCTGTCACTCTAGTAGGATTAAAGCAGTGATGGCTCATTCATGCCTATGATGGGTTGGACAGGAAATGTGCCCACCAAGGCTTGTATGTTGAAGGTGGGTCCCTAGTTAGTGAGTTCCATCGTGGAGAGAGATTTGTCTCAGATTCAGAGAAGCTGATTGATAGAAGCCAAAGCAGATGAGGAGATAAAAACTATTTTGTTAAGGAGGCCTAGCACCTGGCAAATAGGCACATGACTAAACAAATACATTATGATTACACTAAAAGAAAGGTGGGCTCCATTCTTGGTTTAATTCACTTGACAATTATACTGTTAGTATTTTCACCAGGCCAGCCAAGTAAAACAGTCCACCTGCCAAATCCTCATGCCCTTGTGGATGTGGACAGAAAGTCACTGGCCTTTTAGTTGCCTCCCACTGGCACCAGTCTGCCCCATGTTAAGTGAAGTCTTGGCTACCTCGTGGGTAATGAGGTTTGTCTTTGCTCAGCTTGGCTAAGTGAAAGGCAGAGCTCTGAGATGCCCTCATAAGACACCAGACATGATGAAGACCACAATCATGGAAGACATGATGAAGACCACAATCATGGAAGACATGATGAAGACCACAATCATGGAAGACATGATGAAGACCACAATCATGGAAGACATAATGAAGACCACAATCATGGAAGACATGATGAAGACCACAATCATGGAAGACATGATGAAGACCACAATCATGGAAGACATAATGAAGACCACAATCATGGAAGACATAATGAAGACCACAATCATGGAAGACATAATAAAGACCACCATCACGGGCTATTTTTGCCATTTAATGGAGGCTTCTGGCCTCAGCTTCCAGCCAGACTGTCTCAACTTCTTAGATATGGACATGACTTTGCTTTGAAATTTCCGTTGATAAAGAGGAAGATCTAGGTAGGTGTACCTCAGAGCCATATTCACCTGCCATGTAAGATGAAAGCAAAAGGAGTCGCTGGCTGTGGTTAGAGGCTCCAACCTCCAGCTCACTTTGGTCCCATCTAGCTTTGTCCTATCGTTTTCCCTAAAGAGGACACTTGATGTCATCCTATAGCAATAAAGTGTGGGGTTTCTCTTCTGCACAGCTCACTATAACCTGAATGAGAGAGATGAGAGAGACGCTCCTCAAGACCTCTTTTAATTGTCACCAGAGTAACAAATGGCAGTGGTACACTGTTGGTTTCTGTGCAAAAGGTCCTGTCTGCTCGCCGCGCGCACGGGCCGCGGGGATGCAGTGGAGACGTGGGCCGCAATGAGATACACCAGGCCAAACAGTTCCACGTGGGACTTAATTTAAGATAGGGAAGGGGTAGCGGACGGGAAGGAAGGAGAGAAAGAAAAGGGGGGGAGATGCTGCCTGGTTATATACGGGTGATGATGTAGTTACAGTTAAAGGTGGACTATGGAATTCTGGGTAAATGGCGGCTGTTGCCTTGGCGACAGACCTATACACTGTCTTAATTATCGCTTGTGTGACATCACAAGCCTCGCAGGTCTCGGTACCTACATACACGCTCCCCAATATGATACTGGTGGCATTGACCTTCTAGAATGAGAGGCCTTGCATAACTACCAAATGCAGTTTGGGGAAGTTATGTTTGTCCTCCGGGTACACCTGGTTCCACTCAACAGGACTGAGCAAACTTTACTTTTGGAACTTGGGCCCTGACAGCTAATGTTGCCACGACTGACTATTTCCAGGGCTGGCTATACGTTATCTGCACCCGTGACATAAAGCCTTACAACAGTAGGGTGGTGGGACAGAGTGAATGAGAAGACTCCCTCGGCAGAGAGCAATATGGCTTCCCTTGGACTAGCCTGACAGCTTGTTCTCTGAGACAGGGGCCTGTAGGCGACAAAGCCATTAGGAACAATTTGTTGTCACCCTGCAGGCTTTCTCCTCCTAAACTGTTATCAATAAGCTTGTCATCCAAGGCCTACGCTCCTTTGTTCCTTTCATCTGTTCTCTTGGAGCCCCCTCCAGAGCCTGCCGCCCCCTCTGAGGACCCTCAACAGGCTGTCGTACACCTGTTTGGCTGGAGGCTGGGCCAGGGGGTCCAGGCATGGTGGGAGAGAGCAGCTATCCGCCAGAGCCTCCTGGCTCCCAGTGCTCTTCTGTGTCAGGATGTCAGATGACAGTTGCTGGAGCTGCAGCTGGCACATCAGCCGTGCCAGGGCATGGTGCACCTGCCGCATGCTTTAATGTGCTCTGCCCTCCTGAGGGGTGCGGGCCTCTCCTCCTCAAGACTGCCTCTGTGGCTACAACTCAAAGACAGCAGAAATGGTTGGGGTTCAGGGGCTTGTGGCAGAAGAGGCCAGCACTCTGCAGTGCGCACCACATAGGCAGGACACTCCTAGGTGCACACTGGGGACCAAGGTTGTTTATACACATGTGGTGGGTAAGCTGCAGAGGCCTGCAGAAGCATCCAGAACTGCCTGAGAATTAAGAACTGAGCCACGTTTCTTCCTGGTCTGAGAAGCAGGCAGACATTTTAGCAATGCGCACTGAGGTCCTGTTGGGATTGAAAGAGGGTCCTGACTTGGCCTTCTTCTGTCACTATGACAAAAGGCCACACTCAGGGGCTTAAGGAACAGACTTCCTTCTCATGGTTCTGGAAGTTGAAGATTCCAATCTGAAGATGCCAGCAAAACTGGTCTACTCTGAGGCTGCGAGGTGACTGCTTTCTAACAGTATACTTAGTGGACAACATCTATTTTTGTGCACTCGGAAAGAAAGAGGGCACAAGTCAGCTCTCTGGCATTGTTTCAAATAAGAACACTAATTCTCTTGACTCAGGACCCTGCACTTATGGCCCCAGCTGACCTTCACCTCCCTCTAAGGGCCTCATCTCCAAATACCGTTACACCATCAGCCAGAGAATTCTGCATAGGAGTTTCAGCTGGACACAAGCATTCAATACATACAAGGCCCCCCAAATGAGCCCATGACTCATGAAAAGATAAAGCAGAGTTGTGGTATGTGCTTGGCTATGATAACACTCCAGTGGGCTGGGGTATCCGCACATTTAGGAGTGGAAGATAGCCATTTATGGAAGATTGCCCTTACATCTCACCATAATACTTTTTTGGGCCTGTTTAAGCAAACATGCTACTGGTAGCCTTTGGGATAAGCAAAGGACAGCAGGATTTTCAGGGGAGAATTTAATGCATGAGAGTTTCATATCAGCCATCATAGCAGGACACAAACAGAGAACCACAAACAGATATATCTGGCAGAACTGGGAAAGAAACTAAGCTCTGGGGTTTCTATTTGCCCAGATGGAAGGCATCCTCAGAGTAGGACTCTAATGGGCAATACATTGCCAGTGCACTGGCGCCTTTACAAAGTTCCTTCTCTCCCGGGAAACTCTTCATCTTCCCTCTTACTACCATCGCCAAGTGGGGACATCAAGGCTAAGGCAAATCAAGCACTTCCCATCTTCTAACAAGGAGGTCAGAGCTCTGATCTCTGTGCTTACACCTCAGCTGCAAATGGAATGCTCTGTTCTGCCTATTCTAGAAAGGTCAGCTTTTCAAAATGAATATGAAGCCTTCCTGCCAGAGGTGCCCTGCAAGGTTGAAAAGGCAAGTCTTGTGCAGAACACAGGTGCTCTTCGGCATTGAGGATCTTCAAGGAGACCTGCCTAGCAATGCTGGGAGGGGCCCCTCTGCTTCTAGCCACTTCCATTTCTAGTTTCTCAGGGAAGCCCTAGCCTGGAACTCCTGCCCCAGTAAAGGCTGACCATGTTGGCAAGGAAACATTATCAAACTGTTGCCCTGGGGAAAGGCGTGAACTGGATGAAAAGTTTAGCCTTGTCGTCTTTGCCACTATCTAGAAGAGCTTCCTAAGAATTTGATGGGTACATTTGAGATCTTGCAGCAGACCTAATTCGTAGGACAGCCTCAGAGCCTGTCAACCTCCACATGCACTGCAGAATACCACAGAAACCTATCCAGCATGTGGGCATCTACTTCCTAAAGGCAGAGTGTCACCTAGATTTCGGGATCACTTGGCCCCTTGGATCAATGGCCCATCCCTACAACAGATGGTGCCTCCCTCCCAGCCCAGGCTGCAGGACCAGCAGCAAAGAGGCAGCTGCTCACCTTCTCTCCTTGCCTCTTTCCTTCTGGACAAAGACCATTATGCTAATGAGGGCCATGGGTCCAGGGCAGCCCACGTTGGCCTCTGCAGGACAACTGTGAATGATGTTCAGCCCCAGAAAGCTGGCGTCAGTTCTCTGCCATTATCTGAGCTGGCACTGGTGTGCCAGCCACAGACAGCTGGGAGGACCTGAGCCTCTACAGATCCATCTGGAAAGCCGGTCTCCAGCCAGTTGCTTGACTTCGAATGTGGGACAGTGCTGCTCCAAAGACAATGGGTACCCTGTCTCTGTGACCTTGTTCTCTTATGCCACCATGGTAAGAACAAGACAGGGATGGTTTTACATGTAGCAAGAGTTGTGTCCTGGCTTTCTTATTCTCTAGAGTCCTCGGTGTTATTCCCCCTGGTCCACATGTGTACACACATGTGAGAAATCTCTATAATGCTTTTCTAGGCAGGGCACTTGTTCCTGGTCCCAGGCAGGGGCACAGTGTCAAGGATCCTGTGTTATCTTCTTAGAGATGGCACAACAATGCATCCAAAACTATTCTGCTCAAAACAGTAATTGCTTCCCTTGCAGTTCTGAAAGCTGACAATCAGACTGAAAGTAATTGGGAGATTTGGTTTCCTCTAGACCAGTGTTTCTCAGCTTGCAGGTTGTGTCTCCCTTGGCGGTAGAAGTACCCTTTCACAGGGGTCACCTAAGACCATCTAACACCACAGGTAATATAATTTATAAGAGTAGCAAAATTATAGTTATGAAGTAGCAATTGAATAATTTTATGATGGGGGACACACAACATGAGGTACTGTATTCAAGAGTCACATTATTAGTGTCTTAGTTGGGGTTTCTATTCCTGCACAAACATCATGACCAAGAAGCAAGTTGGGGAGGAAAGGGTTTATTCAGCTTACACTTCTGCATTGCTGTTCATCACAAAAGGAAGTCAGGACTGGAATTCAAGCAGGTCAGGAAGCAGGAGCTGATGCAGAGGCCATGGAGAGATGTTCCTTACTGGCTTGCTTCCCCTGGCTTGCTCAGCCTGCTCTCTTATAGAACCCAGGACCACCAGCCCAGGAGTGGTACCACCCACAAGGGGCCCTCCCTGCTTGATCACTAATTGAGAAAATGCCCCACAGCTGGATCTCTTGGAGGCACTTCCCTAATTGAAACTCCTTTCTCTGTGATAACTCCAGCCTGTGTCAAGTTGACACACAAAACAAGCCAGTACAATTGACCCCTTGTCAACTTGACACACAAACACATCACTATTAAGCCTCAACCCTTACTTTCTTATTCATCCCCAAGATCTAAATAACTTTAAAAGTCCTACAGTCTTAACATATTAAAGGTTCAATCACTTTAAAATGTCCAATATCTTTAAAATTCAAAGTCTTTTAAAAATTCAAAGTCTCTTAACTGTAGGCTCCACTAAAATACTTTCTTCCTTCAAGAGGCAAACATATCAGGGCACAGTCACAACCAAAAGCAAAACTCAAACTACAATGGTTCAATGTCTGGAATCCAACTCACGATCTTCGGTCTCCTCCAAGGGCTTGGGTCACTTCTCCGGCTCTGCCCTTTGTAGCACACAGCTTGTCTTCTAGGCTCCAGCTGCCTGCACTCTACTATTGCTGCTGTTCTTTGTGTCCATTGCATGGTACTGGCATCTCTAAAACACTGCTATCTTCCACTGTAATTAGGCTTCACCAATAGCCTCTCATAGGCTCTCTTCATGGTGACAAGCCTCTGCTCCTATGCATGACCCCTTCAAGTCTTGGGCCATCAATTGCAACTGAGGCTGCACCTTCACCAATGGCCTTCCATGGCCTCTCACTGTGCCAAGAGCCTCAACTGTTCTTCATGACCCCTTCATGCCTTCAAAACCAGAACCACCTGGGTAACTCTTACATAGTACCAAGTACAGACACAGCACAAAATACAACTGTGGCTATCTCTGGAACACAGCCTCTGTGCTCTCAGAAAACACTTCCCAGAAGATTTCACCTCAGTAATGCAGGTCTCTTCTTAATCACCACTAATTTCTTAGCTCCAGCTAACCAGCATCAATAGTCCCAGTAACACAAAGGTTTGCTTTAGTGGTTCTGGTATCTTGTTAATCACAGCTCATTCTTCAGCCTCAGCTAACCAAAACCACAGAATCTTCACAATCAAAACAGCAACAGCCCTGATAAGAGTCTTAAATTTTCCCTCTGAAATTTCACAAGCCAGGCCTCCATCTTCGGCACTGTTCTCAACAGTATCTTCCAAGCTCCTACACAACATCTCACAGAGGTCTCAACACTGAATGGACCATCTAGCCCAAAGTTCCAAAGTTCTTCCGCAGTCCTCCCCAAAACATGGTCAGGTTGTCACAGGAATACCCCACTACGCTGGTACCAATTTGTCTTAGTCAGGGGGTTCTATTCTTGCACAAACATCATGACCAAGAAGCAAATTATGGAGGAAGGGGTTCATTCAGCTTACACTTCTGCATTGCTGTTCATCACAAAAGGAAGTCAGGACTGGAACTCAAGCAGGTTAGGAAGCAGGACCTGATGCAGAGGCCATGGAGAGATGTTCCTTACTGACTTGCTTCCCTTGGCTTGCTCAGCCTGCTCTCTTATAAAACCCAAGAATACTAGCCCAGAGGTAGTACCACCCACAAGGGGCCCTCCCCGCTTGATCACTAAGAGAAATTACCCCACAGCTGGATCTCATGGAGGCACTTCCCCAACTGAAGCTCCTTTCTCTGTGATAACTCCAGCCTGTGTCAAGTTGACACACAAAACCAGCCAGTACAATTAGGAAGGTTGAGAACCATTGCTCTCAAAGATCTGGGAGAGAATCCTGGCCTCTGTCCTAACTTCCTTGGTGTTCCTTGGCTTGTAGATGTATCACCTCAACCCCCAGTCTTTGTTCTCCTAGTGTTTCCGTGTGTCTGGTCCCAATAGTCTTATTGAGTAAAGTGCCTTGATCCAGTTCAGACTCATCTTAACTTGATTGCATTTAAAAAAAATCCATTACCAATCAAGTTACATTTACAGGTTCTGAGTTGACAGGGATGGATTTGGGTGGGAGGGTGCTATACAACCAGAGAGACATCAGATTAGAGGCATCTGCTTCTCATATCCTGGCATAGTAAAGCATCTGTCCACTTAGTCACCCTGATGTCTTGTTTGTCATTCTGGCTCCCAGGATGCTACTTAGAAACGGTCACACCCATTGAACACATCCCCAAAGCTACAGATAACCCTGTGAATACTGTTTCCTATTTAAGTGGTTTTACCTGCTCCTTTAAAATTCCCTCCACTTTTCTCTTCTTTGATATTTTTATCAATGGTGGTGCCCAGGTTTCTGGGGCAGGAAAGTCATTTTTGACTTTGGGATCATGGCTGCAAAGTTAAAACTAGACACTTTTTGTCCTGGAAGCATCCATCACCTGTCTGTCCTGCAGAGCCATACCATGCTTAGTGTGCCTTTCTTCCTGCAGGGCAGTGCCCTTAGGCAGGGGCTGTATCTGGAGGAGACACTAACCTAGGAGGCTTGGCTAACCAGGGAGCAGTATTGTGCCTCAAGTTTCCCAGTGGGAACGGGGGGGATAGGACCAGCTTAATTATTCTCCCCCACACATATATAAGCAAGCTTTGTGGGTCACAGTGAGATGTGCATAAAGCTTGTCTTGGGGAAGAGAGAGGAGAGTGAGATGTAGGGTGTTAAGCACATACAGCCAGAGGGACCTGAGAAGGGACAAAGAACCTTCTTGGGGAAAAAGAGCAGAGACTCACAGTGGAGCCAGACAGCTACCTCTGTCTATCAGCTACAAGGCCAACAAGTGTGCAAGCATGGCTTTTAGCAGGTATAATTCACGTAAGTGAGACATGGGCTCATTTCACCATTCCCTCCTGGCTTGCTTGGGTCTGAGGCCACACAAGTGCCAGGATGCCCATCTCCCATCTGCCCCACTGAGTCCTCTGTGGATGCAGAGGCAGGACGCCAGAGACAGACTCTATCAAGGGCACTGGAGCAAGTGGCTTTCCAAGCCCTGGCATTTACACAATTTAGGTATAGTGTGTTCATTTAAGGGCTTTCTGTGTAAAGGGTGCAGGGCCCTGAGCGACCAAATCTGCTAATGCCTTGTGCTTTTTGTGTTTAAATGTGCCACTTCCAATGACTGTCACTGTTGACCTAAGTGAGAAACATCCCAACATGTTTAGGGGGCAGCCAGAGGTGGTAGTGCTTCATACCATTCAGCTTTGTTCTGTGGAGGGAGATGTTGCTAGAGTTGTCTGTGTTTTATGAGCTGAGGCCTCTTTAGAAAGCTTTGTCTTGCATGTCTGTGTGTCCCTGAGAGCCCTGGGGCTCTTCAAAATTCCTCCTGAACAACATGGACAGAGAGGCCTTTCACAGATTACCCAGTGGTTTGTTGGCATTGTCATGCTGAATTTGTGCCTTTAGTTGGAACATTTATTCATTCTTTGAAGGAATGCTGACCTAATACTTTTTCTGGGGTACTCTATGGGTATCCCTTAGCAATGTGTGCAAGACAAAGGGAACCTCACATTAAGAGAACCCACTGATGAGGATACCTGGTGAGAGGTCCTGACATTCTGAGTGGCTCAGAGAGGGAAATATGAGGCTTGGGAAGGATGGGGCCAAGAAGCCCTTCTGAAAGGCTCTCATGATAGTCCCCAGAGGGAACAGGGGTCAGCTAAGCAAAGGCCGAAGGTGATGGATGTGGTAGCTTCTGGGGATAGGCATAGGGGAAAAGGGTGGACAGAACATTCCAAAGAGAAGATGGAAATTAGATGAACTGTGTCCATAGTAAGTTGGTTTACACAAGCCCTAGAACAATATAGAAAGTTGAGAGCAACCACAGGATCTAGAACAGTCCTTGTAATGGTCTTGGTCTCTCAAATCTACTCTTGAGAAGAGGGTACTTTCTTTTAAAGTGTTAGTGAGGTGATTCTAATGAAACAAACAAACAAACAAACAACAACAACAACCTTCCTTGCACACCCCAGGGCATGCTCTAGTGATAGTGTGCGAAGTTCCCAGATCTGCAGCCATGGGCATACCTATGGGCTTCTCCAAACTTCCCTCCACATCTGACCCTTGAGCAGTCATCAAGACCGAGGGATGTACTAGGGGAGGACCACATACCAGAGAATGTGTTCCTGCCACTGTCCAGCAGGGGCCGCAGGAAAAGCTGCCCATGGGAGCAGGGACCTTAAACATGAAAGATGACCCTCCAAACATAACTTCCCTGGGCCTCACTCACTCAGCTTTGTCTTCTCTGGGGGATGCACTCCAGGGATTTCCCACCGTAACTGGCTATGGTAGGGCGGATGCTGAACTGGAAGGGAGAAAATCCCTATGAGGGTGGAGCTGGGAGTGGCTTAGGAGTAAAGCACCAGAGTCACGTCAGTATAAGCTATGTCCTGAAGACCTTGCCTGATCTGATTGACAGCAGCATCGCCTGCCCATAGTCCGCTTATTAGATAGAGGCCCCTTGCTCAATGAAACCATCACATGAGCCAGTTTCAAAGCCAGGTCTGGGTCTAGCCTTCCAAGGAGCAAGATGCTTAAGTGCTTGCAACCCTGCCTCAGGGTCTCCAGCCCAGGATCTAGGGTGCAGGGGGGAGTTACAGGGCAATGGGAGCTAACCCACTGCCAGACAATGTGGAGGGCCGTCCTCAGAGCTTCTCTTTGTTGCTTTTGTTGCCCCTTGGCCAGCCACGTGGCTGTGGCCTCTCATTGCTTGCTGTCGACTGCAGCTCAGTGCTTCCTGCTGTATTGACACAGGGAACTCTTGCCACTTCCCTTACTTAATTAGGGTGCTGAGAGGCTGCTGCACACTCAATGTAATGACTGAGTAAGTAAATTTCCCCTGTTAATCTGCACATTTATCATAGTTGCCTCCCTAAATCGACAGTGACTGGCAAAGTCTAAAGTAACTCTCCAGTTTATAGCTGGGAGATAAAATTCAGACAAATGAACCACCGATGCCCAGTGACATGAAAACATCGTTACAGAACTGTCAGCACAAGGCAGAGTCGTGGCTCTAGGAGGTGGGACCAGTCCAGCGCCATCTGGATTTCCAACTGTGAAGTGCTTCTTGGAGTTAATACTGGCCCACCTGTCTCCTGGAGTGACTGTGCCTCCTGCCTCCTTACCAGAGCTTCGATTTTTCTATATTACCTCTGGCACCTGACTTAATTAACTTACAGTCTGTTCTTCCTCTGGAACATAGGCTCTTATGGTTTGTCCACTATTGAATGCCCCTTATTCAGACCATCCAGGGAGTCATATGAACCCTATACACACTTACTGAGTAAGGTAACAAATGGGCAAGAAAGCAGGTCTGAGCTGATTGACAGTTCTGTGTCTGCACTATGATTAACCGTGAGCCCAAAGTCATAGGCTGACGCTTGAGCCTCCAGCAGGTGAGACCTTTGAAAAGCTAGTTAAGATGAGGTCAGTATGGTGAGTCTTCATTCTGTGTGTCCTTGGCAGAGAGAGACATTGGACTCATACTGATACAATCAGATGAAGACTCTTCTGTGGTGACACTAGAAGAAGAAGCTAGTCTGAAAGCCAAAGGGGTGATACTTACGGAGAATTCATCACATAATTCTTCCTCCTATAACTTCCTATCTCCAGAATGGAAAGGATGTCAACTTGAGTCATCCGAGGCCCACCGTGCTGTCTTCTCTGGTGGCCAAGCTGACAAGCATAGAGGCAATAGCCCAGTCTGTGGACATCTCATTTAAGACCCACATCCAGAATGTAACTGCTCAGGTTACATACTTTCTATAAGCAATTAAGAGAGATTTTAGGATGAAGTATGCATCCCCCATCTATCCCCTAGACATATTCCATTGTCCGTGAGCTCCAGAGGCACCGGGATTATTGCTTGTCTGCTTTACATGTGCTTGATCCTGTTTACTTTGAACTAGAGCCCTCAGCACCATTATCTCTGTCATCATCCTGAGAGGAGGCTGAGCTATGCTGTGGTTGGTTTACTAGTGTGGTAACGTGGAGAGAGGCTCTGGTAGGTTTGAGGGGGGAGGGGCCAGAAATAGATTCGGAAGAGACCTGATGGACCAGAGGCTGTTGCAGTATACATTCTGGATAGACATGTGAAGTTTTCTCCCACCCAGCTGACCGCATCCTTAGCCCCTTGGCTTCTTTTTCTGGAAGGGAAGAGTGTATTCTCTCTGCCTGGAAGTCTATTAGACTGGTCTCATTGAGAAGGAGAGGGTAGTAGTCAGGTCCACCAGTCCCTGGGGACCCAGTTGAGTACTTTGGGTCTAGTGTCAGGACACAAAAAGCAAAACGATGAAGAATTATAACAGGACAGTTAGCCACAGCAGACTGAAAAGTAAGTATTTGGGGTCAGGGCTCCTCCTGTATCCTGCCAGAAACCACTGCAGAAAGAACCTAGCAGAGGGAACAGAAGAGAGGGTCCCTGGTGTCTCCAAAGTCTGTCTCCTAGGCCCTGGGGGACAGCTGGTCACCCTTGTACAAACAGCCAAGCCAGCCCATCTTGGGCCTGCAAGCCTATCTCCACTCCCAGGATACTCAATGGCATTTTCTCCTTTGTGTAGTACTGGGAGTTCTTGCTTCATTATTCAGAAAGTCTTTAGGCTGATGCTCAACCTAGTTAGCCACATTAACATATTTAAATCACAATTAATTGGAAAATTACAGTAAGGTGTGAGGTGGGAGTCATTCTTTCAAATGAGGATCTTAACTTGCTGATGAAACCCAGCCATTTGTTTCTTCCCAGGAAGTCTTCAAACCCCCAGCTGGCAAGGCAAGTGTGTCCTGGCACGTGTATGCCTGCTGTGAGCTGGTGAGCTACCCCTCTCTACCCTACATGGCCCAGAGCACCCAGGCTGGCCCAGCAGGAAGGAAAGGGGAGGAGCTCTGGAAAGTAGGGCACTGACCTCTGTGTCCAAAGTCCCCAGACTCCCTGGGGGAGAGATCTCCAGGTGGCAGCAGTGTATTAAAACAGGGGTGACTGCAGAGTGGATCTTCTGAATACATGGATGCCCCTGCTTTGGCTCGGCAGAGCCTGGCCCTTTGCGGCTGGATCTATCATTCAAGGTCCTTGCCACCATTATGTGATGTCCCTAGAGAAAAACACTGAGCAGGGGTGCAGCTGTCCAGTTCCCATGGCTGCTGAGATCTTATTTGGATGCTGGATAAACACTGTATGGAGGGAGCCCAGAGAGGTCTCCAGGCCGCAACTAGTCTTGGGGAAGGCCTTTGTGAATCTGAGCAACTGCCTGTTTACTCTCTGGTCCTAGCTGTCCTGCTTCCTCCCTGTCCTGAGAGGCAGCCAGTGCAGGAGAGGCAGGGTAAGCCTGCATCCTCTCTCACTGGTGCTCCAATGCACAGGAGAGAGGAGGTACCACGTGTACTCACACACCAGGCTCTGGGTAGTATCTACTATTATAATGGATGGACTGACTCTCGGTAGCCATAGGGATCCAGATCCTATTGTTCATGGGACACAGTGAGCTTGATAGCAACATTGTAGACTGGGAAAGCAAAGCCTCCTTCAGGATGGGAGGACCTGAGAAGTGCCATGGTTCTGTTCCCATGTGGGCCACCTGAGCTCCCGACTGACACCACCTGACACCTTTAGCTGGGTATGCCCCAAAGCTAGTGAGCTGGAAAACTCAGGTACAGGCCTCTGTGTCATCACTGCCACAGCAAGCACTTAATAAACGTTTGCAAGATGCATGGCAATCATAACTAATTATACAGAAAGGAGGTGTGTGCCCTTAGTGGATTCAGGAGGCTGCAGCCTGTGCAAAACGGTGTGTGGGTGGCCATATCTTAGTCTAACCAGCAATCACATTTTCCCTGGGCCTAACCTACCTGAGCTCTCTGCTTTCCACATGTGGCAAGGCACAAAGAGCTTTTCTTTTCAGTGTGAAGCTGCATCACCAGGGTCCTGCTGATAGTAAGGAAGATTCTAAGATAGGCTGCGATGGAAGTCAGATGCCCCCGGGAACCGCCTGGAACGCGAGTGTGGGGATTCATTTCCTCCCTTGCAAACAGGGTTGATAAGTAGCAGGCATTTGTTTTCCCGGATTTTCTGAGTCGCCTTGTGAGTTCGTTTCCGTCTGAAGCAGCCATGCCTCATTGCATAGCCGAAGGTCCGCTGGCATTTCTAGATATTTAACGCCTGCACAATTAGCCAATCATGTTACGTAATGTGTTCTTTAATGCCCCATTTATCTCGTAACTGAACATTTGTGCTTTCTGTTAGAGAGCATTGAGTTTCACTTTTAAAAATTCCATTTGGAAGTGGAAACAACACTTTAGATTTCAAATGGGGGTGCAGAGGGGGGCAAAGGAAGCTCCAGCAGGGTCTGCAGCTCTAGGGCCATCTCAGCTGCCTCCCCGGCCCCGCCCCCACCTCTTCTGCAGCCTGCTGTCTGCTGTGCTTTTCTTTCTCATTTCCATGCAACCCTAGGCTTAGCCTGCTTATGAGCTGAGGGATGGGACACTGGGAGGGTAGGAAGCCGGAGGAAGAACATGGAGCAGAGAAGTTGATCAGGATTTGGGCCAGGCAGCAGGAGTCCAGAGAACTCCACTGCGGGATACATCCTCCAAGAGTCTGCGCGCTGCAAGAGCCTGACAGGAGCACCAGGTTCCTCTTCACTTTCAGAGGCTCTTCACTCTGGCTGTCTGCCTTGCCTTCACCCCTCATCCTGGCAGGGCAGGATGCTGGCTAGAGGGGGGTCTGGCCTTCCTTGCAAGCTCTTGTCTCTGATAACCTCTGCTCTGCAAACTGTTGGCTCCGGGCTTCCCGAGTGCAGGACAACCGACAGGGTGCTGCAGCCCTGCCTCAGCATACTCTCTGATGAGCCCATCTTGGTGCTGACTGAAAGGGAAAAAAAATCAATAGTGAACTTGGGGGCTCCCTGTGCCCACAAGGCCCAGAAGCTGCCTTCTCAGCCGACTGTCTTCCAGGCAGAGCCACCTGTGGGGAGCGGTGAAAGATACATGAACTAATGAAACCTCCTGTAGTGTTAATCTGCCTGTGTGTACATCCTTGCTTTGAGTGTGTCCTCCATGTCAGTTTTGGCATCTTTGTGTATGCCTGTTTATTGTATGAGTGTGGGCACATTATTCTGAGTTGCTGTGTGTGTGCCCGCGCGCGCACGTTCTTTAGTGTGGGTGAATTCATGTGCATCTATACAGCTAATCAGGTGTGTATATCTGTATGCAACTATGGCTTACAAGAGTATGCAGGGTGTGCAGGAGTGCCTCTGTGTAAAGTGTCAGTCTCAGTGTTGTGGACTGTAGCTGTGTATATATATATATTGAAGTATGTGTTGAATGCATACAGTTGTGTGTGGTGTGCCCATTTCTGCACACAAATAGAGATTGCAGGTTTGTCACTGTGTGTGCAGGGGACTGGGGTAGGAGCTGCCAGCTTACTATCTGCACTGACCACATATCTCTGCTTGTCTGCCTCTTCATGTGCCCTTCTAGAACAATCGCTGCTCTGGTCTCCTTGCTCCCCTCAGCAGCCATGACAATGCTACAAGAGCTGCCATGCTGCCAGACCTGCTTGCCCTAGAACAGATGCCGGACTCAGAGCAGTGCAGTGTCCGTCCCAGCGATAGGTCACAGCAGGGATGAGACAATGGGGCTGTCTGAAGCCATGGCTGAGTACTGTGTGCCTAGACAGAACTTCCTGCTGTGCAGTCTCAGAGTGCTCCTGTCACTGGCTGTGCATGACATTGCTGAGGGACATCAAGAGAAGAAACCATATCCTGAAATCTCTACAGATCCAGAGTCCCTGAAGGATGTCAGCCCTGGGAAGGTTTGCCTGGTCTTTGTGCCCCTGGCATCCCTGTAAGCTCTTTCAGCACTCTCTCTATATATATTAGCTAGCTTAAATACACAGATCTGCCCCCTAATCTCCAAATATCTGAGTCATCAAGGAGCTTGTGCCCTCCCTGGCATCCTAGCCAGAGGATTGAGGTGGTGCTGGCCCTCCATATACATTTCCAGGCTCACTGGCTGTTATCCTGATTTCTATCTAATTCTGAGTATTCTTGGTTCTCAGGAGTTTCCAGTAAAAACATACTCCAGGATGGGTGGTACTGAGGTGGAAGAACTAAGTAAGTACAGACAGTACCCAGAATAAAGCACGCAGGATTGTGCGCTTGTGTAGATGGACTTTAATGACATAATGAACACTGTTAATCTCTTCTATTAATTTCTCTTATACTATGGACTTCTCCAAACATCCAGCATGATGGTGAGTGTCTTCCCTGCATATATCTAAGAGTATACATACATAAACACATAAATACATGCAAGCATACACACACACAAACACATATTTACACACGCACACACACACACACACACACACACACATACCTTAAGACTGGCAGCCAACAAGATCGTTATCTCAGGAGAAATTCAAACTCAGGCCTATAAAAATTGCAGAGGAGTGAGAACAGCAGTCGGTGGCCTCCCTGTGCTTGGCGACTGTTCAAGGGGAACAAGCATGCTTGCCCAACAGAATACAGAAAAGCCTGGTATGCCATGCCTCCCTCATTGCGATCCCAATTCTAGGAGCACAGGCAGCTGTGCTTCTACAGAGTAGCACTTCGCAAACACTCACTGGGCTCTTGTGCTGTCTTCCTAAACCTGTCATTCATCTGTGAGCAAAGTTACTTTCTTAGAGTGGCTATAAGAAAAGAACGCAAACTGGGTGAAGAAAAAAACCCCAGAATTTATTATGTCAGAAGCCTGGAATTCATAGTCTGAAACAACATCAATGTCCAAACCATCTCTAGAGGGTCTGGAGGAGGTCCTCCCATCTCTCCTCCCAGATTCCAATGTTAGTTTTGTTTGGCTTCAGCATCCTTCATATCTGCCTTCATTGCTAAATAGGCTTGCCCCAGTATGTGTCTCGATGACCAAATCTCCCTTTAGCTGTAAGGGCACCAGTTCTATTAGATTAGGGCCCACCTATTTATCATTCTTGGGTGGCCTCATTTAACTTTGTGTCATCTGCAAAGACTCCATTTTCAGAGAAGGTGACATCTACATTCCAGGTGGCTACAAACTGGCACACGCCATAAAACCCAGGATAAGACCAGAACACCAGCTTCAAAAAGAAAGGCATTCTGGGAAGCCATTTGAAATCAGAGACCACACAGGGCTTCCAGGTTCACATGAAAAGTAAGAGCTGAGAAGTGCCCGGCTTAGGACCATTAGCTTTTCAGAGGACAGGATGGGTCTCTAGTGAGCTGCACCCATTCTACCTTCTTTCTTAATCCTGGAGAGAGTCTGGATAATCATAAAGCTAGCTCTGGTCTTTCTCTGGTCCCAGAATCCCATGCTCTTTCAGGATATCTACCTTGGAGGATCAAGGGCTATAGTATTTCCCAAGCCTCTGGGGACTTGTAGTGCAGACCTGTTCTGGAGCCATTAAGATGCCAACAGCTCTTCGAGCAGATACTCCCAGGGCAGCCAGGCTAGACAATGCAAGCTAGAAGGGCATTTAAATCTGGCAATATGGCAGAAAGTTTCTCAGTCAGGGAGGCTCATGAGACCATCACATTTCACAGCCCTGTTTGCTCATACACCTTCAGAACACATTCCTTTCTCTCCTGGACCCACTTCCAATGAGTGACAACTGTACTGTACTCACAGTCATGTTCTTGTTCTGTGTTTGTAGGAATGGGTTACCCAGAGTTGGCTGAAGAAATACCGAATACTTAAACATTCCACTTCCCTGCTTTGTATTACTCTAAATTTTCTTGTTCCTCTCAATTATACCTGACAGAAACAATAACTCTCTCCAGATGTCCAAATCAAAACAGGTGACCCTAATTTCAAGGAAATCCAGTTTGGTGTGATGTATTTCTTCTTAACTTACTCAGAGTTTGCGCAGTCTTTGGAATGACATCTCACCACCGCGAAGCACAGCATGCCCTTCTGAGAGTAAAGAGTAGACTGTGCACAGACTCAGGCTCATTTCTAGAAACACGTGTGCCTAACATTTTAAAGAAACCAATAAAGAAGCACTTTTACATCCGGAGTCCTTGTGCTCAACGTTATACAGCTGAAATGCCTGCGAGAACAATGTGTACATGAAACAGGCTTTGATTCTGATGCCGTACAATTGTTTATTCAAATCATGGCCAAGACGAAGTGAGTTAATAATCCTACAGGCATCAGTAGTTCACGTAATCTAGTGGCATTTATCCCAGGGCCATCATATCGTTTACCAGTTTGGTAAGTCAGTTCCTTTTTTCAAATATTCCTGAGGGCTCAGAATTGAGACTAAGGACCGTGGGGGGAAAGGAAGGTATCCGGAGACTATTTTTAAACCATACTTTTTTTTTTTATTAGTCATCTTTATGTGTTATTTTCCTCCCTTGGATATTTCCAAAGCAGATCACAGCCAATTAAAGGGCACCTTTTGACTTGCTTTCTTCTTTCTCCAGATTAACCAGGACTGAGGAACCAGAGGCAACTGGGACACATGGTTCCTTGCTGAGCCCAACACCATCTTGGCTTGAACCTTCCACTGTTTGAACTCTCTTGGAGAGATAGAATTCTCACCAGTACTGTGGTGACTGAGAAGTGTCCTGAGCAGAAGGGACTGCAAAACCCTATGATCCTGATTACACAAGTGTAAGCAATAACCCCTAACTGAGTGAGTGTGCACATGAAATATTGAAGCCATAACCCACCCACATTCAGAAAAGTTTAACTGAGGAGAGAGGACCCACTGTGAATGTAGGTGGCATCATCCCATGGGCAGAGGTCCTAGACTGAAGAGAAAATTAAGAGCAAGATAAGAATCAATCAGCATCATCATGCATCTTTTTCTGCTTCCTGACCACAGACATGGTGTCATCAGCCACCTCATGCTCCTTTGTTCCATGATGGAGTTGTACCTTCAAACTGTAAGTCAAACAAATTGCTCCCTTTCTTAAGTCCCTTCTTGTCAACTACTTGATAACAGTGGGAAAATGAACTAAGGAAGTATTTAAAAGCAAATCCCAGGGACTATTTCACATACGCATCCTTCGCAGTGAATCTCTAAAAGAATGCCAACAAATGTGGTGTCATTTCTCCCAAGAAATACAAGTTTCAAATGTTGTATCAGGGACATGATTGACAGATGTAGCAATTGGGTCTCTGGCATGGGCTTTGAGAGCCATAGCCCAATCCCCAGTTTTTGATCTAGACACACAGCTTCCTAGTCAGCACCACAGAACAACTAGCAGCCACAAGATCCTGCTGCCAAGGTCATGAGCTGCTCTCCCTGCCAGCCCTTCCTCAAATCTTGAGCCAAATAGACCCTTCTTCTCTTCAGTTGTCTCTGACAGGAATCCTATCACAATGTTAAAAAGAGCAACCAATGTAACTCTATATTGGCTACTGCCCAGAGTTCTACCTTTTTCCACAGGAAAACTCATTGGCTGTGTCTCTCTTAGAAAAGAGGTATCAGGTAAATTTGTCAACTATCTTTGGCTTGGAGGCTGGTGGTTAGGAGAGATGAAGTGTGATGTAGATGGAGAAAGAGCATCCTAGTCATTTGTTGGAGAGTCTTTCACTCCTCACACCAGACAGTGCCTTTTTTTAGGGGGTGTGTCCATTTTCCCATGCTTTTCTTATAAAGTCTAACAGCTGAGAAGTGACCATTCTGAGAAGGGAAGGCTACAAAGGAGAACAAACTGTCCCAAAGTTCTGGTATTCATTCATACTTGTACCAGAACTGTGAGAAGGAGAGCCCACCCCAGTGACTAGAAGTGGCTCCACATGCACCCCTCTAGCCTCCAAAGTGAGACTATACTCCTACCAAGTCCAAGTGGGGCATGCAGTTTTCAGAGGTATCTTAGTGATTTGGATCCCACCTTCATCTCACCTGCACGCCCCCTCCAAATGCAGCAGTACTCAGTTCCACCAGAGTAAATCCCCTTCCATAGTTAGACTGCAAATACATCCTGGAAGACATCCTGAGCTAGCGTGAGTAGATCCAGCCTGAATCAGGTTTAGGTGCACACATGCACAATGAGACAATTGTGTTCTTAGAATGAACTTTTAGAGGAAATCTCTTATTAACCATCCTATGTATGTGCATGACTGGGATACATCATGGAAAAGGACATGCACAGTGAACAAAGGCTTATATAAATCAATCAAAACAATGAACCACTCACATCCTGTCCCTAACAGCCCACTCCTCCAGGATCCACAAGAGGAAGCCCCAGCAGTATCAGCATTGATGAATAATCTCCTTAGAGTCTGCTACTACTTTTAGGGTTATCTGCTTGCTATTGTTTCTTTTTCTTTTGAGTAAATCCTTTCATAGTCAACTAGGCATGCTCCTTAAATTGTTTAAGTCGCCAGGAATGGGAACCCAACCCATCATAGAAAACCTCAGTAACCCAAGATTTCCTTTTCCTTGCCCCAGGGCAAAGACAAATGATCTGGTTTAACTGGTGAATATTCAACTTGTTAAATTGCAAGAGAGATGCAGGCTTCAGGCCACATCATTCTCAACACATCTTAGGATGTTATATGAAAAGCAGTCCATACAGACAATTGGAAACTGGTGGATCTATTAGCCAATGGCAAGATGAATCCACGTGGTTGTTTATACAGCAGGGCTGCCCAAATGTAGCCATCCTCCGCAGACCTTCCCCTATGTGCTTATCTTGCATGGAGGATGAGAGATAATGTCTTCCAATATCTCTCTTCTGGAATTGACAGGCTCCAGGCAGTTAATCAAGTGCAGAGGGCAAGGTGGACATCCTGGAACATGTAATGGAGAAGCCTGTTGTGCTTGGTTATTACAGATCACATGTAACTGTGTGTAAAATCCCCCGCTGTTCAGAGATTCTTGTACTAAGCAGGTTAATTAAACCTTAATTTGAATCTCCCAGCTTATATGGGTCTGGCCTTAAAATTATCCTACCCAATTCTCTGTCTATGTGTGCATTAGTGGGGGAGGGAGAAGTAAGGTAAGGCATTTTATATGTCTGAGTCATTAAATTGGCTTAATCTAATTAGCAGGTTGTGAAACAGTTGAGGAGGTTTGATGGACATGCCACCCTAGGAAAGCCAATGTGTTTTAAAATATTATTTTCCTTTGCAAAACACCAGCTGTAATGTTTTTGGTATGATAACAATTCATGGTAAAATTAAATTAGCCAACATGACCTAGAAATCCCATTTAGACACATTCATGGTAGGCACACAGATCTGGCTGTGGCTCCAGGACTCCTAACTTCCAGAGACAATGGTCAACTTCAGTCTAGCTTTGAGGCATTGGGCCAGTTTTCTGATTCAGAGTGTCTAGGAATGTGTAAGCTTTCAAATATTCAGCAAAACCCAGCTCCAGCATTCATCTCCTAGCCCTACCACACACACACACACACACACACACACACACACAAAACACACACACACACAAAACACACACCATCACCATAATGTTCCTGATGTCTCCCTATCATTGTTTACCCTCCTTTCTACTTTTAAAATTATAAATATAAATCGATATACTGTCTCTGATGAGCCTTCTGGGAAATTCTCAGTCTCAGCTCAGGATATTTTGTGAGAGATTTCCAAATAGAACCATACATGGGTCCCATGCCCATGGCTGGCTATGAGCTGCAGAGAGTGACTTGGTATTAGGTAAGAGCTAAGATGGCTTGCCCATGCCCTAGCATGTTGATTAGTAGGTAGGAATGTACCCAGTGGGTGAGGAACATGCAGTCTCCACTGTAGCCTGCTCCCTAAGGGCACCACAGGAGAAGTCGAAGCAAAGCCATGCATAAGCTTATGCTCCTGCTCAGCAGCCTTACCAGCGAGAAGTAAAATAAAAATAAGAACATCCTGTGAGTCTTGTCTCACTGATGCGTTGTGGTGGTTGAACTTGAGAAAAAAAGCTACATGTTAAGAGTAGAACTCCATTTTCAACCCACTGCAGGAGGCTGCGTGAGAAAATGGTCTCAAAAGAGGCAATCAATATTTTGTATAGCAGACACAGTGTGTTGTTAAATGGTCCGGACTTCAGATGGTTTTAAACAACAGAAGGGGGGTCTCAACCACAAACTAGCAGTAACCAATGGATGGGGCTCATCTTTGCGAGCAAGCATCTGAAGGACGGTACAGGATGCTAGCTGCCTGCCTGCCATCCTACTGAGATGATCACTGCATACCTCTCACTTGGGACAAGAGGGAAGCTAAGCATGATGGCATACCCATGTGATCCTAGCACTTGGGAATTGAATATAGGATGATCAGGATTTCCAGGTCACCCTTGGGTATGTAGCTCAAAAGTTCAAGGTCAGACTGAGCTGAGACTTTGTCTCAAAAGACCTAAACTAACCACAAACCGAAGATGGGGCAGCTACAGTCGAGCATTCTGAGTGGACCATGGATGTCAGGTATGGGCCAAGAGGAGAGGGTGTTCTCTTGATGAAGACTGGACCTTTCTTTAGCTTGGCAGGATTGACCTGAAAGGATGGTCACAGCTGTGACACTCCCTGGAAGCTGAAAGAAGCCCTGTCCAGCTGTGTCTTATCAAATGCAGACCTCTAGAGTGGAATCATACTAAGTATGGACCCTTAAGCTTCCCTTTTTATAGATAAAGAAAGCGATGAGAATATTTCTTACTTCACAGACTTGAAGTCCATGGTGAAGTGCCGCCAAATACCCTTCAAGTGTGAGGGCTACATAGTCTGTGCTGATCTTGGGAAGAAAAACACCCGAATCCAGCATTGTTTCTAAGGGGATGTTTTCTTCAGCATCTCTGGTCCCTGGATCCTATGTTAACTAGGGACTCAGTGGAGTTACTCATTGAGGATGAAATCTCTAAGTCAAAATGGGAAGACATGATATGGTTAAAATCACTGGGCTTCACTCCATCTCAAAGGTTCTAGATCCTTTGAAAGTTTCAGAAGGCCAGATCTTCTTTTCTTTGTGACCATCTTCTCTTCCCAAATGTTGGCCCCATGGGAATTTAACTCCAGCTCCAGATGCAGAAACAGGACCACTTTTGAAATGTCATATCTAGCTCCATGGCTGTGTAAAAACTGAAGCCTCATTGTCAACCCTTGATTACATATATCCATACTGGTGCATAAGTATGTGAATTGGCTGTGGTCCGAAACTCGTTTTAGAATGACATCCTTCATGGAGTGAAGTGAGGCCTTGAAGAAGGATAAATATCATTCAAGAGCCCAGATCCATTCTTATAGCAATGAATTTGCCCTCCAAAGAGCTTACTGTTGTAAAGAGGCTCAGCTCCTCTGTCTCCTTGTCTTTCACATAGGCCCACTGTACCATTGATGTGGAGAGACACTGTGACCAAGGTAACCTTATGAAAGAAAGCATTTAACTGGGGGTTGCTTACAGGTTCTGATGTTTAGTCCATAATCATCAAAGGAATGACAGGAACACAATGTCACTCATGGAACAAGGGCAGTGGCTGAGAATTACATCCTAATCTGTAGGCAGAGAGAAAGAAGACCCTGGACCTACTATGGGATTTTTGAAACCTCAAAGTTCACCCCAGTGAAATACTTCTCCAACAAGGCCACTATTTCAACAAGGCCACACCTCCCAATCCTGCTCAAATAGTGCCACTCCCTGATGACTAAACATTTAAATAGGTGAGACAATAGGATAATTCTTACTCAAACAAGTATGCCCACCTACTTCTCTACTTTTCTGCTGTAGTCTTGAGCAATTGGAGGCTCTTGGCAGAAGCTAGGTGGATGTACCACCTTATATTGAGCTCCAGAACTATAAGCCAAATGAACCATTTTTCTTAAACAAACCATCTAATCTCTAATGTTCTGAATGAACAACAGAGAATGATCCTACATGCTGGACAGAAGGGAGACTGTGTGTCTACAGACATTCCTCTTTAGAGCAGGAAGACTTCTAAGTGGAGAAAAACCTCAATTCTCTGAACTGGCCCAGAGTCTGAAAGGCCTTTCCCCTTTCTCCCAACTTCAGTCCTAACTTAGATAGCAGGGAGTCTCACCTAGTGTCTGCCGTTTGACACCCCAGATTTGTAATTATATACACATATTCATCTGTTTTCGGCTCCTGGTTGTGTTCCTAACTTAGTATGGTACCCTGACCTAAGCTTCATGAAACTCATAGGATGGTTCTATTGGTGTCACCTTCAGTTCAGTAGCCATTTCCATCAGATTAAAATGTTCTCTCCCGAAGTGAGGCTCCTAATACTTGGGAAGTAAACAAAACAAGGCTCTAGAATCTTCCAAAATTTGCAAGACTATAAGGTCCCTCCCAAGGGTTTATACAAACAGCAGCTGGCCCAACTAACTGCAAGTTGAACAGGAAGCACCAGAAAAGCAGCTTTCTTGAGTTGCCACTCAGGTGGACTTCTCTAAGGCATCATCTGAAGTGACAAGGGCTAGCTAGACCTATCACTTCTTCAAATTTGAATCTGACTGATTTCTCTATTATTTTATTATATTTTTCAGGGCATTAGATTTTAGATGGTAGTGGCCTAACAGATAACATAGTGAACAAAAATAACTGTATATTTTATTTAAAAAAAAAAAAAAAAAAAAAACAGGCTCAGGCTGTTGTTGTGGTACACACCTCTTATCACAGTACCCCAGACTGGTCTACATCCTGAGTTCCAGGACAGCCAGAACTATGTTGAGAGACTCATCACAACAAACCAAAAAAACAAACAAACAAACAAACAAAACAAAAAAACCCCACCCCAAACCCCCAAACAAACAACAAAAGCTCCCAAGAGATTAGGATTTGCTAGCACTCAAAAACTTCACTGGAGGTATCCAGAGAGGCCCAATGGCTTCATATTCCTTCCTCTGAACTTCGCCAGCAATGTGAAATGTGTATTTGCAAATATTAGGAAAGTGGCAGATTGTCATGTTTTGTGAGCCACCATCCCAGTTAATTGAGACAACTAAAGACCACATAGGGAGAAGCTGAGGGTGTCACCCAAGAAATCAGACTCCCCAGGCTGGCATATCATGAGCAGGCTGGGCGAGATGTGGGAGAGAGGAGCCAAATGTGTCCCATGGTCCTCGTGCCAATTGATTAACAGAGCAGCGTCAATGTGGTCTCCGAGGACAGGCCCATAGGGCTTACCCTCCAGGCTACAAGCAAATGCTGCCTGCCCTCCTTGCTGGTGGCAGAGGCAGGGCTGGAGAAAAGGCTGTCGATGAAGGACAGTCCCTATGTAGTCCTACCATTCCTACCAATCATGGTACTGCTAACCTAGGCAGAACAGCTTGACAGAAAATCTAAATATATTTCAAAGGAGATGTTTTTGAACCGCACGGTGAATTTTATCTAAATTAAATAAGTGTTTATTTGATCAGAATCCTGAAGGACAAGTAACACAGCTAGTATAGTCTCGAAGCTTCTAAACAATAATAGATGGGCTCAAACTCCAAGGCCGAGGGAATGTCCCTAGAGTTTTCACAGGTGAAACACAGTCATTTTTCCTTCTCAGAATCAAAACCTGAGGACCTTAGGTTGCTTATATGCCTGTCCTTGGCCATGTGAGCTCCCTGCAGTCTGAGATCCCAACAACTCAAAAAAAAAAAAAAATCAGTGTCCAAGGTCTGCAATGTAACCCAACATCAAAATTATGGGAATTTGAGAAAATAAGAAGGTGTGTTTGAAATGGAACTGTAGGTTTTTCCTTAGAGCCTCAACCAGGGCAGAACTCTGAAGCTCAAGCCAGAGTAGCTCACTTTAGGGAGGGAGGGACCCTCCAAGGACGGGTGGAGATGGCCAGGCTCGCTCTGCCTGGCTTTATTAACTCATTGGTAATTAGCCCATAGCTTCAATACAATTTAGCTCCTGCCATATGGGCTAATATCGAGCAGAACGGTACCCCCCATGCAGGTGACAGTCTGTCACATTGAAGGCAGATTAGCATAAAACTAACAACAACACACCCCTTAATGACAGTGGTGCCATTTGCCACACCAGAGTTGTGGTTGTCTCAGCACTTCCATTAGAAACTCTTATTTTCAAAGATTTTTTTTATACATTAGTCATTTAAAAAAAATCACTCTGGGCTGAAATAAAAAACAACCAATCAGATCCTAGCCAGCAAAGTTTATGTTCAATAACACTCAGAAAAGTTAAAAAAAAAAAAGATGGCAAATACCCAATTTTTGGTTACACATTATCTCTCTGTTGGAGTCAGTGAATCAAATACTGAGTTTGATTGTTGAAGAACAGAGATACATATCAGCACACAAATAGGAAAAATAAAAGATGTCATCTTTTAGGGTGAGGCTCGTTTAGTGTTGAAGAGTCTGGCCACCAGTGTTTGGACTTTGCATTTACACTGTGGGTAATCCCCAGGGTTCGTGTGCTGGAGTCCCTTCCCTCACTTGAGTGATAATAGGTAAGATTTGGAATCTTTAAGACCTGGGCTCCAGTGGGAGGTTGTTCTAATCTCCTTTCTTTTGCTGTAATAAAATGCTCCCTCCCCCAATAGCAAGCAACTTAGAAAAGAAAGGGTTTATTTGGCTTATAATTCACGTTATAGTCTATCTACCACAGAGGGGAAGTCAAGGCGGGCACTCAAACAGTCATTCATACTGTTGTCAACACTAAGAGTTGGCTGCTTGTTCATGCCCAGGTTTCTTCATTCAAGTTGAGGGCCTTCTGCCAAGGGAAAGGCACTGCCCAAATAGAGCTGGGTCCATTAACAATGGAGATGAAATGCACCCCCCCCCCACCTCCCACCCCATAGGCATGCTTATAGGCCATTCTGACCTAGATAATTCCTCAATTGAGACTCTATTTCCAAATGATTCTAGGTTGTGAAAGTTGATATTTTAAACTAACCAGCAAAATGGTTGGTTGGGGTGTGTCCTGGGGAAGAGATCATGAGCCTCTAAGCCAGTGTGGTTTCCTGTTTGGCTATGTAACCCATGCTCTCACACAAAGTCTCACAACTGGACTGTTATCCAGCATGAGAGAAGAACTTTATCTGAGTTGAGCTGCTACTGGTATAAGTGATGTCCTTAATCCTGTAGAACTGTGAGTCACATAAACCTCTTTCTTTTTCAAAGTCACCTAATCTCAGGTGTTCCGTTATAACGACAGAAAACTTACCGATGCTGCAAACTAGTGTCAAATAGAACTACAGTGATGAAAGAGTTGTTTCCAATGGTGAGAGTGTACCTGAGGGAGGACTCTGTTCTACCCGGGAAGGATGGTCACCAAGTTGGGGAGTCTTGCTCAACTGCCTGGGTTTTCTGTATGACACTTCTCTGAAGGCAAACCACAATTAGGGGTCTGATATTATAGCATTGAATCATTCAGGAACTGATACTGTAAAAAGTTGAGATTTGTATTAGATCTTTGGAGAACTGTGCACCAGGTGACTAGCTCTTGCTGGGCATGGGCATGGCTTATTCTTAGTCCTGGTGGCCGCAGTGCCTCTGATTCTTGTTCTAACTATGGTTGTGGAATAAGAGCTCAGCTAACCTAAGGCCACATTCAGCATCTGGCCCTGTTCTTGACAAAGCAACATAGTGGGATTTGAGGGCTGGGGAATTCCTGCCAGGTTCTGTGGTCGAAGTATGAGAGAACACTAGAGAAAGATCCTGGCTCTGATGGAAGGAAACTCTTAAGTGTGGTGAGTCAACCAGGAAAAAGTTGGGTCCCTTCTTAAGGATAGGTAGAAAACAACCAGCCCCTTGGGCTCTGCTGATGCCTGTCACCCACAAGCTTTGGATTCAAACTCATGAATGCCTATAGATCTTATTACTTGTGCCAACACAGCCAGCTTCCCCAGTGAGGCACTCAGCCTAGGTTGGTAAGGAGGTCTTTCATTAGGGATGGGAGCCTCCTTGCTCTGCCTAGGGATGTGTGTCTTGCACGTTTAATAATGTTCAAGTCATGACACAACCCTGAAAGAGGAAATGGCATTTCTTTATTAAAACTGCTTTATTAAGTCTGTTTTTCAGCAAAGTGAGAGAGCAAGCTAGAGAGAGAGAGAGAGAGAGAGAGAGAGAGAGAGAGAGAGAGAGATCCTTCTACTGCAGAGAACTCAGCCCTAGTTTTACAGACTCTTCTTTTGAAAGGTACCTCTGCTGCTTTGCATCATTGGGATGAAATGAATTGTGTTACGCAGACTGGAGCTAAATTGTCCTACCTCTCATTGGCCGTTTATGTGACTCCGTGGCTTTCGAATGGTGGGATGGGGGAGGATGCCAAATGTCCTGCCATTTCATACCCAGCAGCAGACAGAGCTTTCTGCAAAATGCCACCCCCAGAGCATCTGTTGTTATTAAGTAAGATGATCAAATGTTGAATGGGACTTCAATTTTGTGTTTCCCATCTCTTATCGTGCAAGAATAATATGCAGTCTGTGGACAAAAGGAATGTGCGAAGGCCATTGTGCCAATGGCTGCGGTTTTTGTGTTCTTGTTTATTGCTGATTGTAAAATAAACTTTGGCCTTTTTTTAATACACATTATAAAAATGCTCTGAGAATCGGGAGAATGTCACCCACTAAATCCAGTTAACATCATCAGAATTAAAAATGCAACATAGTCACACATTCTAGACCAATGCCCATAAAAAGCCACATTGCTGAACTGAGGCATTGCACAGCTACTTGGCAACCCTGCTGTAAAGCTGGAGAGGAACTGGCCTGCTAGCCTCCCAGCCATACAGGAGAGAGTAAGTGCAGGTATGTGCAGATAACACACACACGCACACGCACACGCACACGCACATGCACACGTGCACACACAGAGAGAGACACAGAGACAGAGAGAGACAGAGACAGAGAGACAGAGAGAGACAGAGACAGAGACAGAGACAGAGACAGAAAGACAGAGAGAGACAGAGACAGAAACAAAGACAGAGACAGAGACAGACAAGACAGAGAGAGACAGAGAGGCAAACATACTCCACACTCCTCCAAGGCCTCTGGAGTTCCCTGCTGGTTAGATAGCATCTCCAAAGGAATGCTTTTAGCTGCTTCACACTTCTTCAAGCCAATGTGAGCAGTAACAAAACGCAGGCAAAGGCAGTTGCAGACAAGATGATTTCATCTGGGTGGGAAGTCACAGGCGAGGGCTGAGGTGGTTGAAGCCATCTGGGGAGTGTTGAGGAGGTACAGGGCTCTCTTAAGGCCCCACACAACTGATGCTGGCTGCTTTTGATATTCATGCATGACACAAACCAGAGAGTAGGGGGTGGGGGCACCTGCCAGGACTGTCTCCTCTTGAAAGATTGCATGATTCCTTTTAGTTTCTCTCTTCAAACTCTGCCCCAAACCTAAGCTGCCATTTCCTCCTCCTTCTTTGTATATATTTTGTGTCCATGTAGAAGCCATTGGTCAACTCCAAGTGTCTTCTTGAGTCACTCACCATTTTGATTTTTGAGACAAGATCATACATTATTACCTAAAACTTGTCTAGTCTGACTGACCAGTGAACCTCAGATCTTCCTGTTTCCTCTTCCAAAGCACAGGGATCACAAGCCAATACCACACAGTTGATAGTTGTACATTGGCTCTGGAAGACAGAGGTGGAACTCAGACCCTCATGCTTTCTTGCTCTCTGTCACTTCACCAACTGAGCTGTCTCCACAGCCCCGTTCTTTTGTGCTGTGTGCTCCTCACAAGACATACATGCACTCACTGGTGGTAACTTTATTCCTGTGACACTTGATAGAATGGGTGGAGCTGGTGTGGCCTGATGTTCAGCCTCAAGAAATTGAAGGTTTTGGTTGAGTTGGGAGTGGAGTAGAGTTGCTAAGGAAAGCTTTAGTTTGACATGTAGAATCATCTTTCAAAACATGAATCCCCATGTAAAAGGAAAGATGGAAGAAACTAGTAAGTTGCCAGGTTTGCTTTCAAGGAGTTTTACTGTGTATGACCTTTATGAGAGTCTTACTACAGAGGTAAGAGGTAGGGTGGCCTTCCTTTCAGGGACACAACAGTGATCTCTGATACACATGGAAATAGCTATGTCACCCTAGCCTGGCACTGCTGGTACATTCAAACACTTGGGAGACAGCAGTTCTTTATTGCAGCACAAGTTAATGTCCTCTCTTCTCTTTCTCACAGTCCCCACACTAGCCCTGCACACCAAGGGTTCTTCTGCTTATCCAACGAGTTAGGCCAGGTGGTCAAAGAGACCTAGATATCTTGTCTATTCATAAACACAGCAGGGCATAACAAAACCACATAATCATAGCCCACGAGAGTCTAAAGTGGGAGGGCTCCTATGAGTTAGATAGCTTAGGCTACAGAGCTAGCATCTGCCTAAACTAAACAATGCTAAGCAACTTCAAGGTAGCTACTGCTGCAAGGGCACAGTGGTGTTAAGTCACAATGAAAAAGCACTTGATTAGGTGGCATCCTTCATCCCCTGAAACCATAAGAAGAATGTGTAATGAAAGAAAGTGTAAAGAAGAATGTATTCAGGAAACATTGGTCTGGCCAGCCTGCTATAGACTCCAGACTTACCCTGAAACTCATTCTTTCTCTGTGTGCAGTGTGTTTTGATCTGAAAAGTCATAGTGTAATTAGGATGGCCAACCCTGAGACATCTTTTAGGCTAAAACAGAGACTAGCAGTGACAGTCTGGTAGACACTGGGTAAAAACATTGTACAGCCATGCCTTCCCTTCCTCACTAAAGGAATCCCATTCTTTTGACATGTTCGGGTAAGCCATCCTCAAGTACCAAGGCCATTTCTTTCTTCTCAGCATGAAGGTGCTCTACCCTATGCATCGTGACCCTCTCTTAGTACTTGAGCTGAGATGGACCCCAGCAAAGTCTGAAAATGAAGACACATAAGTTCAGAAAAATAAGAAACCATGAGGGACCGAGATCATTGGGAATCCAGATCCTACTCTGTTGTCTTCAGTGCAGGGCTCATATTTGTCCTTGAGGCTCATTTTTTGGAGGAATGTCCTCCCAGATGATGTGTTTCCCTTTATTCTGTGTATGAATTTACTCATGCTGAATGCTTCTTGCTCTGAAGTTCAAGAGTCCAGGTTTTGCCCACTCTGTACCCAACGAATGACTTGGGACTATGTCTGTGCCATATCTCCATATTGTTATGCTACCAAGCTTCAACAACCATCCCTGTCTGCAAAATCCTTCTTTGCCATCTCTCATGTATATTCTCTCTTCTTTCGCTTCTAAACTCTGGTTCACCTCTCACAGTCTCTTTCTTGGCCCTTAGTGCTGCCTACCCGGCTTCCATATGTGTTCCTAGCATTCTCTTTGCTACTGTATTCATAAACCCCTGCAATATTATTTCCAGTTTCCCCATAAAGTGCCTCCTTGGGAATGGATTGACTTCCACAGGGAGGAGCAGAATGTGTCTTGTGCAATGTGATCTTCATAGGCAGCCCCACAGATGTGTCTTCTTGATGTGATAGTCATCGGAATGGATTTAGCATTCATGCCTGGAGAAGCTTTTTCCAGTTAGCAACTTAACACTGCAAATAGCCACTGGGTTGGACTTAGAGCCTGTGTGGGGCTTCACAGACTAGTGGGCAGATTGATACCCTCAGGGAAGACAGTCTGAATGAGCATGACCTAATATTCTGTAAGTGAACCTGAAAGATATGGGGGTAGGGAAGAAGAGGCACCTATGGGGGAATACTTAAGAGGCAAGGCTTGATCCTAGCTTGAAAAAGGAGATATCAGATTAATAAGAGAGGGGATGCATGTGGGTGAATGGATGAGGGAAGGAGGGCAAGAGAATGCAGAAGGGATGAAAGGCCAGTTGTCCTATGTTCCTCCTCAGCCTTTCAAGAGTTAGGAATCTTCTCCACAATACTGCCATCTTACTCACCGAGGCAGGGTCGCTCACTCAAACCCAGAGTTTACGTAGATTCTGGTCTCACAAGTCTGCTTGCTTTGGGCATGTCCTGTCTCTTACGAGGTGACTGTCACTCCCATGTGTATTTACTCCAGGTTCTAGGGATTGAAACTTTGTTCCTCATGCTTGCATGCTGAAACCTTAAAGTACTGAGTCATCCACTGACCACACCTTTGTATCTTAAATAGCATTTAAACTTTATATACTATATTTTATTGAATACCTCTGTATATGTTTATAGGCATTTTGCTGGCATTGCTGGCATTGCATGTCTGAGCCTCATGTGTATGTCTGTTGCTTGAGGAGGTCAGAAGAGGGCATCAGATCCCCTGGAACTGGAATTATAGATGGCCGTGAGCAGCCATGTGGGTTCTGGAAATTGAACTCTAGTCATTTGGAAGAACGGCTATTGCTCTTAGCCACTGAGCCGTCTCTCCAAGCTCTTAAATATATAGTTTAATATTTGTCTTTTACCCCCCCCCCCAAATCTTTTTGTTGGTTTGTTTTCTTCAGGCTCTTTGATTCATTGTTTTCTCCTCCTTGATCCCTGCTCTGGGGTGAGCCTCGTCCACATCCTTTATCTGAGACTGACCTCTCTACTCTGGGCCACCTGCACACTCAGGGGATAGTCACCCTGCTAGTGAAGAATGTTTCCTCCCAGTTTCATGATACCTGAAGATTTCCTCAGGAGCCTTCCGGCACAGTGTTGAACATACAGCTGTCTATAGTTTTGGACTTCCGTTTGAGTTTGATATTTGATTTTGTTATTTAGGGAGGAGAGTTTATATAAAAAGTCTGGTTCACAGCAGCCTGCAGGAAACTGCCTGGGGGCCCTGGACTGGGGAGAAGAATGCTGACTTAGCTTGTTTTGTGATGTGGACCCCACCAGTACCCCCCCCCTTTAAAGGCTACACACACTCTAGCTACAAAGGAAACTTCTTGAGCTGGGGAAAGCAAAGGCTGAGTTGTCAGAACATATAAAGAAATGATTACCTTGTCTATATCCCAGGGTTCTTTTTGTTTATGGACAGTGAGGAGAGAGAGAGAGAGAGAGAGAGAGAGAGAGAGAGAGAGAGAGAGAGAGAGAGAGAGAGAGAGAGAGAGAAAGAAAGAGAGAAAGAGAGAGAGAGAATGTCAAAATAGCACAAGATCTGACCCAGCAACCCCTTTCTAAGAAAGCAGAGGTATCTTTCCTATGCTGAGATGGGCTTGCCAGGAAGCTCCTCTCCATGGCCAATAGAATGACCTCATGTTCTTCTTAGTTGTAGCAAAGCCCAGGCTAAGTGAGTGTAGCTCCCTGATAGTTAAAGAAACCAGAGGGAGCACAAGTAGGAAGGTCATGTGCCCAGATGCCAATGTTAGGATCCCAAAGCCATCCTAGACCAGCTCCCAAAAGGTGTAAGGGTGAGGTCACTGAGGGGGGGGGATTTATAGTCAATAAACAATGAGTTTTAGAGTGCAGGACAGATGAAGGCAAACAGGAAACTTGCACCACTGAAAAGCCCCTGGGGATGCTGAAGGCATTGAGAAGCCACTGTACTCCACATGTGCTGTTTCCCTTTGCAGGGAGCCAAGGAATGCAATCCTCCCTAATTGCCCTCAATCTCCCAAACATAGACACACAAGGTTCCTGGGCCTGCTGCTCACTTGGCCAATTTTAGGTCCAGCTCCCCTTACTCTCTTGTCCCTGCTATGTTAGCGCCTCTGTGGTTCCTGGTTCAAATCCAATTGCTTCCTTTGGTCATCTAGCAAATGCTAAGTGGCCACCCATTCTCTCTCTCTGGTAAAAACTGCTGTGGAGCATAGGGTGTCTTAAGAAACTTGCTGTTACTCCATTTTCTTGGAATTAAAATTAAAGTATGGACAAAAGAAGAAGTATACAGAGTGAAGAGCCAAATGAGACCTTCAGTAGGAAGAGTAGGCATGGTGGCCAGGCATGCGGAGGGACTGGCTGCATGTTGCTGGCTGTTATAGGTGGTTTGACTCTAAAATTCCAGTGGGTTTAGGAGGCAAGAGAAGACAGAGGTGGCTTTTAATGGTTCTCCAGTTTTGGTTAAGACTTACCTATCATCTTATAGAATTAAAAAGAATCATCCGAAGAGCTGCAGCAATCTATGAGGCTCCTGAGACCCCTCCCTCTGAGTTCTGCTTTCTTGATGTGGAGTTAAGTTCTAGGTCCTCAGCTAGCTGGGAAGCAATGGGATCCAGTGGAAGTCTTGGATATCTCTGAAGAACCAACTACTGTCTCAGGGAGAGATACTGAACACAGGACCAACAATGATGCTTGGCACTCCTATCTCATGATCCAACTGGTCAATCAGAATTGTCAGAAAAACGTGTTAGTGTGGCTTTCATATCTTCAGACCATCCCTGTCATGACATGGAGTCGGACACCTTAAATGTATACATCATTAAATATTGAATCAGATGAAAAATGTGCAGTTTGTAGAATCTGCTAATAGGTATAAAAAATAGTTTATACCCTTTTCTTAGACTAGTCTAAAAAATAAAGAATTCTACAGTAGCAGAAATAAAGAATAGGTCACTTCTACACTATTGGCAGTGGAAAACTTGCCAAGCTTGGCTAAAAATAAGTGATGGATGAGGATTTGTTCTCCAGATACATCCAGTGAGACCAGGCTGGGTCAATCCTGGCCCATTCTGGTTGAAGGAAAGAGTAATCCTTAGTGGGAAGAGCTGAGGCTAGGGGATGGGTATCTTGGTTTGCTTTAGTCTCTTATTCAAGAGCAAGGATAAATGTCACGAAGTGCCCTTTCTTGGGACTCTACCCACCTATAGTCTGAGGGCTTGGTCACAGTCTGGATACTAAGACACTTCATATTCCTTGTTTTCCTTGTGGCTGTGACCAAATACATGGTGAGAGAAGCAACTTGAAGAAGGAGAGATTTACCTTGTCTTGTTGAGTTTAAAATGGAAGGCAAAGCACAAAGGGAGGCTGTGACAATCAGAACACAAAAGTGCTTGCTTGTAACTCAGGAGTCCAGAAATCAGAGGGTGCAGAATACTGGTGCTCAGTTGGCTTACACTGAACCCTACTTTTAATAGCCTGTGTACCCAGCACATGGGCTAGCACCACCCATGTACAGAGTTTATCTGCATCCTGCTATTCATCTCTGGAAGTGTCCTCAGCACACTGACAGAAGGATTCTACTGTCAACCAAATTTGACAGGGAAGGTCAACCAGTGAAGCTATTATGTTTTCTCTGTGTGGCTTCTCCTCTGTGCAGCCTTTCACATAAATGCTTTTCTCCTTTCTTCATGGCCACTGAGGACTTTGGACGCCTGGTGGTAGATTCTAAAACTTCATTAGAAACAGACATGCACACACACACACACACACAAACACACAAACGTAAGATCTAAGGATGACACTGATGGAGGTAGAGACAGAGGAGACACAGAGACTCCTCTGTGGAAGAGGTAGGTGTCTCTGCTCCAGCCCTGCTGTGGGCTGTGGAGCAAGAGAGGAGTCAGTTCTGACCACCATGGGTGGAGAATTCCCATCGCCTCTCACTGTTAACAAACTACTTCCAAAAGCTGGTTTAAATCATTTACCCACTTTAATATCCCAGCTGCCCGTGTATTTTTCATCCATTCCCATCCCTATAGGCAATCTTTCCCCAAATCAGTAAATCCAATTTGTCATGACTCAGATATGTTTTCAGGCTCAGAACAACCATTTTTTTAAAAATACAAACCAAATGGGATTAACTTCTATCAATTGTTTAACTACAATCAAGACATGTTAATAAATGATGTAAATATATTTACTGCATTCCTTTAAGAGGCATGTCCACCACCAGCCACAAAAGCTGGATAACAGTGAGCCTTTCCCCGGGCTTTCTGGGACTACTAATGCGTATGGATTGCTGTGTCTCTTTAATTTTGCCTTGGCTTGAAGGAGCCTTATTTTCCTAGGGATTTAGGTTAGCTCCCAGATGGCAAAAATCAGGATCAATCTTCTTTTCAAGCTAAAAAAAAAATTCACTTTCACATCCATTCTTGCCATTTCTCCTTTCGGCTCTCATTTCCTACTACCTCACTAAAAATAACTGCCATCGGTGTGTGGAATTTGCTTGCTAATTCTCTCAGTCCCCAAAGGTACTTTGTACTGGTGACACGCAATAAACTTGACCAGCTCAAATTTCCTGAGTTACCTTGAGTTGTCACTGGGCATTTCTGGATAGATGAACTCTCAACTTGTGTGTGTTCTCTCTTAGAGTGTGTGTGTGTGTGTGTGTGTGTGTATGTGTGTGTGTGTGTGTGTGTGCGTGTATATATGTATGTATGTGTGTGTGTTCATATGCATGTGCAAGAGTGCACAAATGCCTGTGTGTATATATGCATGTATATATATGTGTGTGTGTACGTGTATGTGTGCATATGCTCTCTCTTGGTGTGTATGTGTGTACATGCACATGCATGCATGTATTTATATATTAAAAATTACATCATATTTTAGAATCCTTAGAGCCCCATGAATCTCATGTCTTTAATTTATGACATCGGTGTCGAAGGGTTCATTTACAGAGTGCTTCCTATTTTACAGGCTTTGTCTCAGGTGTTCAGCTCCATCAGTGAGGGAGTCAGACAGCACTCTGAGGCTGTAAGATGCTTATGTGATTGAGAATTGAGTATAGATGGCAAGTGTTTGTGGAAGGTAATAATTGTGAGTGAGACTCAGAAAAATAAAGTAAAATACAAAACGAGGTGTTGTGCTACATGGTAGAAGGGCATCTCTGTTGTCCTGAGGCTGGACGGACAGTGGTCTCGGGCACTTTTCCTCCATCTCTCTCTCTCTCGGCAACCCTTCCTTTTGTTCTCTGTCCCTTCCGTCGCTGCATCTTGCTTTGGTGTCCTCTTGGGTTTCAGTCCCTTTTGCCCAACAATCAGAAAAAATTTTAGGTTTCTTTTCTGAAATAGTCCAACAGCAGGGGCCAGCCACACATTCTTAGGAGCAAAGGGGCCCCAACAGAGACAGAGCAGTAGAGAGTGGAACGGGGTCTTTAAGACCAGAAGTAGCTGCTTCAACAAGGAGCCAAGCAAATTATAAGCCCAAACAGTTCTTGCTAAGACACACTGCACTGGGTTCTGTTCAGGATTTCTATTTGAATTAGCCTAGTGTGCCCTAATTTGTACATTTTCCCAGATCGAGGCTGAGGATTATGGTGATATTTGTCTTTGTGCCTTGAGACCCAGTCGACATTTTCCCCCAATGTATTATTATTTAATACACCTTGTTGGATGCTTGGTGATACCAGGTTGAATAGCATATTTTGATGTTAACTAAATCCACTCCGTCTGACCTGATTTTCTGGGCCACTCTTTTGACAACTCCCAGCCCTTTCTATTTCTGCAGCCTAGTGCTGCCTCCCACAATCCTTCACTGCCCCCACTCTCCTCCCCATCTTTATGCCCCATGAATCCTGGGCATCCTGCCATCCCATTACAGCCTCCTTCCGCTCTCTCCCCATTCCAGCTCCACAGCCTCCCCCTTCCTCTGACCTCTCAGGCAGTTCCTGGCGCCCCTCCAAGACCCCCTACCTTTGGCTGTTAGAGTTTTGGTGAGCAGCAGCTGTGACCGCTGCTCAGCTGGGCCCTGACACTGGGCTGTGGGGAAACCTCAGATGCTCCAGCTTGTAATGCACGGGGGAAGCCCACATGCAGATGCTGGGAGCCTGCAAGCCAGCACAGGGCTCCAGGGCCTTTGGGCAGCCACGAGACAGCATGGTCTGGAAGGCTGCCCCAGTGCCACTTTTCTGAGGGATAACCTTCCCCCAAAAGACCTTGGTCCTTCTCCTTGGCAAGTTAAGCGAAAGGCCACGTGTATCTATCTCCATTGTTATATTTCCTTCTGAATAACTTTTGCTAAATTGTAATCTTCGAGGTAAAAGGCATGCGGCCGCACTCGTGCGCTGTTCACTATTCGCATCTTTTTTGGAGCCTGACTGAGGGGGTGGAGGGAAGGAGGGAGGTAGAATAGAGAGGCTTCCACTGTTCTGTGTTGCTTTAAGAAGCAAAAGTAAGCGACTGCCTGCTGATGTAATAACCAAGTCACCCAGCTACGCTGGGCAGAAGATCAGGTGAGCTCAGAACACTGAGCACAGCGAAACCGGGCAGAAATGGACCCAGGGTCACAGGACCCTGTGAGTTCTGTGAAGCCTCTGCTGAACTGGCTGCCCTGAAATTAAATCCTCCACCCCAACTCCACTCCCCTGCAGCAGGAGAGTATTCTTAAGGGCTTTCAAACTTTTTTTTTCTGGCATGAACTGTGTAATTCTTCTCTTACTTTTTTTTTTTTTTAATTTAAAAAAAAAAATGGAGGAGAGTGAAGACTGAGCAATATGATCTTCCCAGAGATAGGAAGCCAGGATACAAGGGCTCTTTGTTCCCACCCTTGAAGCCCCAGGACTTATGTCAAAGCCAGAAGCTACGCTGAAATGAAATCGGTGCAGGCATTATTCTGCCTCATTTACATTTGGCCTGTCTGCCTTCTGACCTGCGTGGAGGAAAGCACCATTATGTACAAAATGCAAATGCAAGAAAATAGAAATAATAGGTCCGATTAGAGAACAGAACCAGACGGTTTCCTTAATTCTACCGTCATGATTTTGAGCTGTGTCCCAGTAAATTCTGAGCCTCTGCTCATTGTCTCTTACAATTTGAATCACTGCTCCTGTGAGGTTTACTTCTCTTCCCAGTTTGGGCTTTTGTTTTGTTTAGTTTTGTTTTTAGTTCAACCTTCACAACCCCCAAATACAAACTTCCTCAGATGCTAAGTTGTTCCAACTGCAGGAACCCACCCTTAGAAACCCCCCAGGAGATGTTTAGCCCTCTTGGGCACAGGGACAGCTATTTTCCTGAGCACTTGCAGCATTTGAATTGATGAAGAGATTTTTACAAACAAATAAGGAGCCTTTCCAGTGTTTCCAGGTAATTAACTGTTAGCCTTAACCTTCCGCACTGACTTTAGGGGTGGGTAGCTAGTTTGAAACTCACAATGCTTACAAACAAACTCGGAGCCTTGCCAGTGGCCCCAGGTAATTAACTGCTGGCCTTGACCTTCCACAGTCTGATTTTAGGGCTGGGTAGCCAGCTTGGAACTTACAATGCTTTTTAGCATAAAAGTTCACATGATCTTTTTCTCTTGGTTTACTTTCATGCCATTTTATTTATGTCCCAGTTAAGTTGAACATTCTCTTAGCTACATTGTATATACTTAAAAATCTTTTCATTGATTCTTTATGAATTTCACATCATGCATTCCAATCCTACTCACCTGTAGTATCATAGAGACCTTTTTTCTCCCTCCCACCTCTTGAGAATACAACACCCAACCTTGGGGCAAAGCTATAGGGAAACAGACCGTCTTGTGCAGAAATTAAAGGAACTCTAAGCCTCAGAAATGAATTGGTGTCTTAACCATCCCAAGACCTGACCCGAGGCAAACAACATATTACCTGGTTGGAGCTACAACTCAAAATAGATTTGAGTGATGTTTAAAAGGGCATCTTCAAGTTCTTGGGTTTTTTTCTGGATATATACCAGGAATTGATGTAACCTTGTCTCAGAGCACCATCCTGGCAGCCTGTGGACTCTGCACGAAACAGCACACTTCTGGAACTGTTAGCAAGATCTCCAGAAAGAAGAGGGGATTCAGAGAAACTGACTTGTTTGATTGTGAGCTCCCAGCCATTCTAAGATTCTGAGATGAGAAAAATGCAGAATAAAATTAAAAAAACAAAACAAAACAACAAAACTAGTGGCTTGGAGCTCCTACAAGCTAGACTGCTCAAGTCCCCCACATCATGCCCCTGGGGAAGGCTCAGGTCTTGAACTCGTTGTGAAATCTTCAAACACATAATAAGAATTAATCACCATCCTTTCTCTATTTTAACAGCTGCTGACTACCTCCCTCACCCACTGCAGCTGTGCTACAGTCCGCTTGCCCTTTGCTGACATCATAATCCCATTACAGCTGGGAACTTGCACACATAAAATGCAGATTTAAGCTTATTTTGAAATAACTTATACTTGTTAATTGTTCCAATCTATGTCACAAGCAGGAACTTGTAGCTCTCATGTGGCGGTCCAGGCCTTCGTGCCAGCAGAGGGAGAGCTTCCTCCTTCCTTGCCTGGGTTATCGCTAGTACCCCATTTTATAGCCAGTCCAGGCAGCTTCCAAGCCGCAGACACACTTGTGGCCTGAATTCATCTAGAAGTGACATCTGTCCAGCTACTCCTTGCTCCTCTCTCCCCCACAATGCATCCCAGTGGGTGGCAGAGAGAGAGAGAGAGAGAGAGAGAGAGAGAGAGAGAGAGAGAGAGAGAGAGAGAGAGAGAGAGAGAGAGAGAGAGAGAATTTTACAATCAGGTAAGCCTCAAAGGGCACAACACAAATGCAGAGGCCACTCTGGACCTGGCTGGCTCCAGTTCCCTGAGAGGACCCTCCCAGTACTGTTTTCTTGGCTTGCAAGTCAAGTGGGAGAAATTGATTTCCCAGTTTGCTGTGTGTGCTCTTTCAATGAGACACTCACTTGACCAATCCCACTCTGTCCTTTGGTTTGACCTTCATTTTCACACAAGTTCATGCCTGGCCCGAAGCTTGACACATGAATTTTGTCAGACTGCAATAATGGAGGTTAACAAATCCAAGCAAAAATAATTTGCATGCTTGAATGTGTGTGCTATGCTTGCTTTCAAGGGGGGCAGAGGGAGCAGACTCTTAGCTTATTGCTTCTCAGCTCCCTGCTATCCAGTGGGTGGGGTTGGTGTGACTGAGTCAAGAACAGATAATTATTTTGTCTTTCTGGAAATTATCTTAACATGCATGGAAGAAGTAGGATGGGAAATATCTAATCTACTGCACTGATGCTAGAAAGTGACTTCGCCGTTTCTTTTGATTAGCTCATGATTATAGGCAGGACCCTCCCCTATGATTTCCAGTAGAGACTAGGGCTACTGACACCTTACATTACAAAGAAGAGACCTGCATATATTTTGAAATGGCTCTGAATGGATTGAATTTTTCTTTCTTTCTTTCTTTCTTTCTTTCTTTCTTTCTTTCTTTCTTTCTTTCTTTCTTTCTTTCTTTCTTTCCTTTCTTTCTTCTCTCTCTCTCTCTTTTTTTTTTTTAGGTTAAAAGGCTCTCATCCTCCTGTGTTTTTAATGTAATGGTTTTGGCAGCCCCATCTGCTGTTCGTTAGTGGAAGTGTCTAGTTAAGAATTAGGAAAGATCTATGCTTCCCCTCCTCCTTACTCTTGCTAGCCTTATGGGTTTTACAGTACAGGTCCGGCCCTTATTCTTACAGAGGCGAGTTGCCGGGAGGATGACTAAACCATATAGAAAGGTCTGGCAAGGCTTTGGAGACAGAGGAACTCAGGACTCCCCAGTCTGCCAAGTCAGTGATGCCAATAATGAAAACCTTGAAGGGTGCCAAGGAACAGACATTTGGGTCGCTTTTTGCTTGCTCAGCAAAATGAGCTCCTGAGCCCAGAAGGATGTCTTTGTCTGGGTTTAAGGAGTGAAAGATGATACTCACTGTCTCAGTCAGGGTTTCACTGCTGTGAGCAGACACCATGACCAAGGCAACTCTTACAAGGACAGCATTTAATTGGAGCTGGCTTACAGGTTCAGAGGTTCAGTCCATTATCATCAAGGTGGGAGCATGGCAGCGTCCAGGCAGGCATGGTGCAGGGGGAGCTGAGAGTTCTACATCTTCATTTAAAGGCTGCTGGCGGAATACTGACTTCCAGGCAGCTAGGATGAAACTTGGAGTTTTAAAGCCCACACCCACAGTGATGCACACCTACTCCAATGAGGCCACACCTACTCCAACAGAGCCATACCTTCTTAAACTGCCACTCCTGGGCAGAACATATATAAACCATCATACTCACCCACCCCTACCAACCATGAGAAGGTAGACACTGACAAACTTCCTGGGAGGCCCCACAAGAGGCAATCAGATTGATGTTCCCATCCCCTCCCAGGGTGAAGACTCCCCAAAGGTGAGCCCCATGCCCTCAGGTTCCCTGCTTTGGGCATCATTCATCATTGCTTGCTGCTGCCATGCAGGAGTTTTTCCAGTGATGTAGTGCCAACCCCAGCGTGCCTCTGATCAAAGAATACGGAGTCCCAATTTGGCTGGCAAGTGTGTCAGGTTCATTCTGCCCAGCCTGCCAAGTGTCATTTCTATCAGCACTATTTAAATGGACCTGGTTCTCACTGACAGCCTACATCTAGTTGTCCTGTTCCCAGCTCCTCTTGTCTGGTTCTTACGATAGAGCTGCAGTTTACCAAGCAGGGGACATTCCTTAGACATGACAGACCCTGATCGTTTTGGTCATTCTGCACATTCTGCAGAGCTTCAATCCTACTTCTAAAAGCAACCAGCAGGAAAATTGAAGATCCTGAGCTAGAAGCCATTCAATAGACTATAAGCATAGATATTTAGAATCCTAAATGAAAGGGTACCCTCTTGCCACACACCACCCAGCATGAGGTTTGCTGTTTATCTAAAGCAGGGGATTCCAGAGTCCACATTATCTACATTTAGAAGAGGGATGTACCTTGGATACAATGAGGACTGAGGAAATCAGGACTAAGAACACTCAATGCCAAGACTTGCCTAGAAAGAAGCTCTCTGTGCTAAAGAAAGCTAGTAAACAGTCTGCACACATGCAAGAACACAAACAGATCTACATGGATTAATTTATTAATATACACTTAGCTAGATGAACCTTGATTGAATCAACTGCTATTGGGGGGGGCTGCAGAAAGATTTTAGGGTAGTAGTATATTTGAAGTAGTGTATGCCTCAAATTTGCTATCGTTTGTACTTTGCACATGTGCAGTGGATTTCCCAGGTCCCTTAGTCCCAAGTTCCTACCCCTGAAGCATGTTCCTTCATCCAGTCGGTAAACAAGCAGTCCCCATGGCCCCTGCACAACCGCCACTGCATGGATCTGCCATTAAGAGAGCTGTTAGGGGAGGAAGCATGTCCCTATCCCAATGTCCTCTGCCTGCCTAGCTGGGATTGGGGACACTCATGGCCCCAGACCCAGGTCTTTGGATTCTCTTGGCACGCATTCTGGTGTATCCATCTGTGTTGTGGCTTGTCTTGAAGTCTCCATTTATGTCACTGATTTCATTTCACACTTAAGCAAACTATATTCCTTAACAGACCCACAGAAGAAAGAAGGTGCACTTTTGGCCTGTCACAGCCTGGTGACTGGAGCCTCTGGGTGAGACCAGGCAGGGAGTGGGCACATGAGGCTTCACTCTTGGTGGTTTGGGGAATAGTCCTCCACAGCCAGCTGGTGCTGTCATTGGGAGATGGCTAACTCAGAAAAGTCTTGTGACATGTGGACTGTCCATCCATACAGGGACCCTTGTGACCACAATCTAATATTAAAGTTTCCAGACACAGTTGACCGGATGTGGAAATCAAAGCAGTTTAAGAGACACCTGGTTGTCCTTGCTGAAGTGAAATTTCCTTCGTGAGACCTTTATTTAATGCAGAAATTAATTATCCCAAAGATCGCAGCCTGAGCCGCATTTTCCAAAAGAGTGGAGCGACATTCCACATAATAATGATACCTGATCTTCACATCTGGAGTTGAGAATTAGAAGAAAGATGGAGCTATAGAAAAACAAAGGAGGGGGATAAAGTGGGAAAGCAAAACAGTACACATGAGTCAAGAGAACTCACAGCAAATAAACTAATGATTTTACCTTTCTTCTGTGTGTAGTATTTCTCAGCCATAGTCATTGGCTCTTGATTTTGTAACTCCACCTTATCATAAGGTCATAGAACAACTACCATGCCTAGATCATTGCTCATACATTCTTCATGCTATATCCAAGGATATCAACACATACTCAGTAAGACAGGGTGGTTAAAAATGTTTCCCAACCCAGACTGTTCAATGGTTTCTGTATGCTGTTAATTCTTATTCAAGCTGAGGACCTTTAGCTGCTGGTCCACATGCAACATCCCCAAGGAGGCTTCCGGAGAGTGGTGCTTCTGTTACCTTCTCAGTGTATGCCAAATACTGCCCCTTCTTAACATTTTTTAGAGGGTTCAAAGCTTTGGGTGTGTCCTTGAATTCTCTGACCCATTCCCTCATTCAGGAATGATATTGGTAACCACCTTCCATAAATAGAGTCTTCATGGATATCCATCACCTTATTTTGAGAATCTATATTTTGAAATAATCACAGGTTGTAATAACTTTGTTTTATTTTGATGAGGAGTGTAATTACAGAGAGCATTTTAATAAGTGTTGTTTCTCACTAATGATCTAAAAGGTTCAGGTTTAGTAAGATTTTATTAAAAATATAAATAGATTTACGCATTCATTTTGGCATGATTCTTTGTGAAACTGTGAATATAATTAAAGAGAGCACTGGTGCAGCCTGTGAGCTGTCACTTTGGTATGTTTCTCCAACAAAAGTAGATTAATATAGCAACAGAAAAAAAAATCACCTGCTACAGCATTAGGGAAGTCTATGATATGACCATGATTCATGATGTTAAGTAGACTTAATTACCAGCCATGGAGGACATCTTAAAATAAACTCCAGAAACAGACCCAGAGGTGAAGGCCCAGGGTCTACTCTGAGGGGTTTATAAATGCAGACACAGGCCAGTGAAATAGCTCAGGCAAAAAGGTACTTGCCGCTAAGTCTGATATCCTGAGTTCAATCCCCGAAACCCACATGGTGGAAGGGGAGAACCAATTCCTGTAAATTGTCCTCTGACCCCACACACAAACTGTGGCCCATGCACACCACCTCCTCCCCCACACAAATTAGTTAATTAATTATTAGCTAACTAGTTAACTAATTAAAATGGAACCCAGGCATTTGCTAGGCAACAACTTTTAAAGACTATCTCCTCCTACTCTTTACCCTGCCCTACAGGTGGTTGGGATTTTTGGCAGCCTCATTTCATCAGTGGCCTTCCAGCGTAGTTTGTGAAAGAGAAGGAAAACCTGAACAAGATAATTCTGTTTGGTGTTAGAAAACCACCTAGACCTTAGGTTGGATCCAAGGTGATGCTGAGGTATTTCCTACACAGAGAAACCAAGATACCCTTCAATCTTTGTGTCCTGTAGTACTTCTGAGCATGTAGATAGAGCAGAATTCTAAGATTAAGAATGAGATCCCAAAGGAAGCTAGACATTCAGTACCCCACCACTATCTTGTTGTATTTGATGTGAAAAGACCTTAGCCTGTTCTCCTAGAGCCTATAGTTGAGATTTTGTTCAACTGGATTTTAAAGAAATATGAAGATTGGTTCTCTTTATAAATCTTCCTTTCTTCTGACACATGGGTTCCCAACCTGTAGGTTGAGATCCCTCTAAGGATGGACGCCTAAGGCTATTGGAAACACAGATGTTGGCATCATGATTCAAACAGTACAAAAATTACAGTTATGAAGTAGCAACAAAAATAATTTTGTGGTTGGGGTCACCACAACATGAAGAACTATATTAGAAGGTAGCAGCATTAGGAATGTTGAGAACCACTGTTGTAACAAGAGAAAGTAATAACAGGTAAAACTGTTTAAAGAATATAGAAGATAGCCTATGACTAAAAAAAAAAAAAAACATAAATAAAGTATTTTTCAAATAATTTCTGTTTTCTTTTAAGGAACTGAATTTCTGTTGGAAAAATGGAATAAATGCCATTGCTTGAAAAGGGACAACAGACAAGGACAGTTTAATGCAGATTTGGATTAAGTCGGGCTACTTGTCAGCAAATGGGGACAGGACTGTCCATCAGTGAGCTAGCTCCCACGGCCACCGAGAGCAGCCAGTTCTTTGTCCTCTAGTTGAAGAGACAAAGTAATGAGTGCTTTAAGATGGCATTTGCCTACTTCTAATGAAGAACCCATGAAACTGTTGTCTTCTTTCTCCTTGAGGAAATTTAAGAGAGAGAGAGAGACTTCAGAAGCTCTGTTGGGATCAGGACCATAGGACCCATGGTGAACGCTATAGTTTTTCTCAGCTGCTATTTAGTCTACAGCCACCAGGATAGTTACTAAGACATAGGCCTTAGAGTGTCCTGCCTCCTCCAGACTCCCAGGGTTCATCCAAGACGTGGTATAGAACCTGCTCACAGCCCAACCTCCGTGGAAGAGAGGCGTTCATGACTTCCTTGGCTGTTATCCCAGGTTGCACATCATGTCTTCCTTTCCATGTTTACTGAGTTGAAAGAGACCATTGTCTGGGACCCAACTAACCCAAAGCTGAGGAGGAGTCCTAGAATTTGTCCACAGACAATCAGTGTGTATTGATTAGATAAGAAATCTGTTTTCTGCGTATTGCAGGTGATTTAAACTAGAGGATCCAGCACTGTCAATATCTTCTGGAGACGTGAACACTCAGCCAAAGATAATCTAATAACAGTTGACTTGAAGTTTTATTCAATGATGATTTTTCATTTGATCAAACTACTTTGTGTCTTTTACCAAATTGAAGTATTTAAGGATTCCGAATGCCAATGACTCCTCCAAGTGGCAGGAGTCCCCTCCAGAGGTTTTAACCCATCACCACACAGGAAGGACTTTCTGAGCTATCCTGTGGAAATCTCACATACACCATCTGTCAATCTGTGTACCCTCTCTATAAAGTCATCTATCTATATGTATTTGCACACACACATACACACTCACACACATTCAAACAACACTTTTGCCTCACACGGGTATAAGTGTGTGCACACGGCATGTAGAAAACCCATCTAACAGGATCTACTTTCTTTTTAATATTTTTGAAATCTGCTTTATGACCCTGTTGACCTGCTATAAGTGGAAGCTTAGCTTTCAGCAAAGGTAATTAAATTATAAAATCACTACTGCAATCATCAAACCACTCATAAAGTAAGAAATGAAAAAAAAAAGAAATAAAAATCTTGCAGGCTTCTCTTGTAATATTGCTCCCTGATGTTAATTACATTTAAATGGGCGAGTACTATTTTGGTATCATTCATACGCCTCCAAAAGTACTTTCCAGTTTATCATACCTGTCAACCTCAGCGCATCACAGGCTAATACTTTATTAAGAAAAAAATCATTAGGGAGCCGCTGATCCCATTTAAGTACATTGGGCAGAATGTAAGACTAATTAAAAAGCATATTTTTACATTATTAATTTCTGAGTTTCACACTTAATGAATGTGAAATGACAGGGCTACTATTTTTGCACTCCGGCACTCTGGGCTTTTCTGTCTGGGGAATTAAATTCTGGGGGCTTTTGCAAAGATGTTGCTTGGGAGAATTGTTTTCAAGGAAAGCTAAGTTTTTGTAGTTGTGCCTTTTCCTGAGAAATTACACTAAAGCACATAACAGCCACTTAAAAAGACTAGTTAAATAGATGTTATTTTTTTCATCATACAGCTATAAAAGTATTTTAGATGAGGTGTAAAATATGGTTTTTAAATGATATTATGATTTGCAAACACTAAAAAATAATTGCAGTGCAGTTGAGAGAGAGAGAAAACATCTAATCTTTATTGTGTAAGACAATGTGATAAAATATTTTACAGCCAAAAGCTCATTTTACATCTGGAAAATTGTGTAAACTGATGAAGGAAAAAAAATCTCATTAAAACGAAAGGTTATTTTTTTAATATTCTCAGAACAAAGCAACACATTACAACTACATTTTTCTTTTCTCTTACATTTATTAAATCAGACAAGTGCCTAACCTTTGATATAAATAAAAGCATAAAATGGCAAGACAGCATAGAGCCACAGAGATGGATTGTGTCAGCATGGGGAAGAGTCACGTGAAGAACAGCCGTTGGTGTGCTGAGGGCTTGTTAGCTATATTCTGTTGCACGGATACGTTATTAAGGATTAGGTGTTACATTACTTAAAACTTTCCTCCGTGTACACTGGCTGTCCATTTCTACCAGCTCCTTGCACACACAGCCTGTTTTTATAGGGCTATGCAAGCGGGAGAAGAAGGAGGGAAAAAAAATCCTTTTTTTTTCCATTTCTTTTTCAAATGTGCTTACAATTACCTCTCTGTATTTTTATTGTCTTTTTACAAACCACAAAACTCACACTGGAGGCAAAGCTTAACCGCTGAGGCTTTCCTCCTGTAAATATTAGGAAATTACATTTGTACAAACTGCGGGGCTTTGTAAATGGGGGCTGGAGAGCCTCCAACACAAATTAATCAGGATAAAGTTGCCCTGTGTTGAACAAGACCATAGTTTATTTTCTTAAAGTATTAATTTGTCAACAGCTTTCCTGCCTCGGCGTGTCTCATTTGGCGGGTAGCGAAGGAAGACACAGATGTGGCCGGCAAGAGCTGAGGCTTTCACCTTGTGGTTTTAAGAACTGATCACAGTTAATCAAAACAAACGTGTCCTTAATTTTTCAGCATGAATGTCCATATAAACCCTGAATAACACATGACAAAAATTCGAATATCCACACAGGTAGATGCCCCCTTCCAAGAGAAAAGAAACCCACTGAATTCCATGTCAAATAACTGATGTTTCCTTGAATTTATTTTAAAAAAGGATTTTTAAAAGAATTGCTTTTAGATTCTCTAATTTTCTGTTCCTTTACCCTCCCACCCCACCCCCACCTCTCCCCACCCCAGTCCTAGTCCTGAGAGTGGTATGCAACACAGCTCTGTGTCTTCCGGGTCCTTACCACATTGTGGCGTGTTTAATTATAACTGCAATCTTCTTAAAATATTTGTTCCTTGTTCTGCTTCTGGAATGCAAAAATGTGTGTAACGACCTCCATTTTTCAGATTTGCCAAAACAAATTAAGGAAAATGCTTGGCTCGCCCCTTGCCAAATGTTTACTGCCTTTCCAGGAAAGCAAATCTTATTTGTAACGTATATTAAACCTGAAGTAAATAATGCGTCCTGTCAGGGGTGAGCACATTTTGCAACTACCAACAGTTACCAATTTTGCGCTTTGTTTTTTTTTTTTTTTTTTTTTTTTGATAAAAATAGATCGGATAAAGGATTTCTTCATGTAAGGAGCTCATCTCTGTGTGGTTGGAAATGGGCTTCTCCTGAATCTGAGATGCTTATCTGAAAGAACAGACAAGCACAGTAAACGAAGCCCCGCCGAACCACTTATACAAGTATTTCTCAAAAAACAAAACAAAACTCCAACCCACCAACACCAAAAATTACAAAATTACAATAAAAAACCACCCCTAGCCTCCTATGGCCAGGTCTCAAAGCTAATACAAATGAAGTCTCTAAAATCCTACTTTATTTTTTTTCTCACCTAGGCATGATAATAAAGGACACATTTTAGGAGTCTCTCCCTCCTCCTTCTCTGCTCCAAGCACCAGGGCAGAAGCAACAGGCCCCCTCTGGAGCTGGCCTGCTAGGGGTGAGGGGCCGAAGTTTCCTTCCACCCCTTAACCCAGCCAGTACAAATCATTTATTTTCCACACGTCACCACACGGCTTTTGAGTGCAGATCAACTTTAAGACGGTTTAATAAGGGCCGATTCTGAGAGGCATCCGCATTAGCTGCCTTTCCCAGCCTCTCAGGTCTTGCTAGGTTGTTTACATTAACATACATCTTCAAATATTATTGACACTCACCTTGTTTTATTAGTTTGCATTTACCTCATTCACCATTTTATTATTCAAGATTTCCGTTGTTGCCAAGTATTAATCAATGTCGGATGGCGTGCAGTTGAGCAGGCAGCACACGGCCGAGCGCCCCTAGGGTTACCACAGCCAAGGAGGAGAAAAGTGTTTTAGACATGTACACAACATGTGGTTTACTGTTATCATTAAATGAGGTGAACTGGGACCCTATACATATGGATTCTGAATTGCATAAATTTTGATTGATATCATTTGAAGACCCAGGCTCTGAAAGGCAAGATTTTGTGAAAGACGATACACAGACCAGCTATTACCACATCTACTCATACCAGGAGAAGTCTCTGAAATGGATGAGGCAGCTGGCTTTTAAATAGCTAAAACATAACATCAGTACTTATTTTGAATAATGAAAAAAGAGGTAAAACATGTTGACCCTTGACTGACAGGAACATGGCCCAAGAGTGGGACTGACCCCTGGGGGCAGGCTCTCCTATCCAGTAGCTGCCAAGCCTCCTGCTCTCTCTCCCAGGCCTCCTTCTCACCACTCCTCCCTTCCCCTCTCCCTTCTCTTTATCTCAAAACTAAAAGAAAAAAAAGTAAATATTTTTTTGAGCATTGAACCACAGTGGACAAGCAGCCAGAGAAAGAATTTTCAAAAATTCAGGAAATACTTGAAAGGTAAAGCCAACATCCTGAGACAGAAGACAGACCAGTTTTTGACACTAGGTCGGACCTGAGAGAGGCCTTAAAACCCCCAGCCAGGAAGTGCATGGCCAGGGTCAGGGCCCCTGAGACAGGAGAGCTCACCGGTTTCCACGCACCACCGAAACCAACAGGCCTTGTCATGGGAAATTGGTTGAAAATGTGCTGACCCGCATAAAACTTTTATTAGAATCTGACAGCAGAAGGAGGACCTTCTAGGGATTCACAGGTTGGGAACGCTGAGGAGCCAATGTGTAGCCAGACCCAGGACCCTGGATATCATTCTGGTGGCCCTGCTGTCCCTCTGGGGCTGGGTGCACCTGGGGCCTGAAAGCCTCTTAGAGTTCCTGGAGGCTTTCAAGTCATAGTCCTTACAGTCCCTAAACTGTGCCACCGAGGCCAGGATTGGGACATTATGCCCTGAACCCCACCATCACTGGGGCAGAGGGTGGGGGTGCAAACCCCCACTTCTGCGGACCTCCTGAGCAGGCAGACTTTCTAAAATGGGAAAAGGGACATAAATCAGGAAATTAAAAAAAAAGTTTCTGCACATTTTCAAAACCCACGTTGCGTTCTCTGAGGTCCTTTTCATTTTAACCAAATCAGGGGAACTTGTCCTCACAGCGGCAAGGCAGATGGAACGATAAATCACAGGCGCCTTTGACTGCCTGCAGTGCACTCTCCGCAGCTGTCACTTTTTGTCTCTTTGGTTTTAGCTGACATGGTTTGAGGTCCACTGTGAACCGATCTGGACTTTTTTTTTAATATTTTTTTTACAGTCATATCCATCAAAACGACCAGTGGCCACCAGCCCTTTACGGCTATCGATCGAATAGCCCTTGCCCCCGCCAACCTGGTGCCACCCTGCTCTTGGGTGAATCTTGGGGGGAGGTGCACCTCGTTCTCATGGATCGTGGATTTTCTTACTTTATATTTTTCTTTCTTTTCTTTTTCTTTTTTCTTTCTTTTCTTTTCTTTTTTTTCCTTTTTTTTTCTTTTTCTTTTCTTTTCTTTTCTTTTTTTTTTTTTTTGGCCTCCAGCTACAGCTGTGATTTTCTGAGCAGTCTTGGCTCCTGTTATTAAAGTTGCATCGGGATAGAAGCGAGCAAAGCAGATAACAACCGCTGCGCACCCGAGCTGGGAAGCCCGGCAGCTCGGTTCGTGTTGTTGTGTTTTTAAGTGCGCGGACGCGCGGGCAGAAGCTCGGAGTTTCCAACTCGTTGCTTATTTTGCAGAGTAAACAAGCAAATGTTATGTGCATAACCTTAGCTTTCTCGCTAAAGGTCAGAGCGCCCCGGCTCATTTCCCCGGCTGCCTTTTGGGGGCACTCTGATGCCAGGGATTTCTTTGGGTGTCGGGGAAAACAACATTGAGCTCAGCTAACAAAGACTCATTTTACAAAGCTGCAAAACAAAAACATTGATTACATTTGAACCCGAGTGCGCTAGTTGGCTTCTCTGTGCGAAACACCCACCCACGCAGGAGTGCAAAACAGCCAGTGGCTGGAGCCCAAGGGCCTGGAGACCAGGGCAGCCTGAGGACCACTTGGAGAAGATTCCCTGGGGCCCGCCTCTAAGACAGTGGCCCTGGACAGATCTGGGCCCGGGAGTTGCCTTTCAGAAGCCGGTTTCAAGTTCCCCTTAGCGTTGCATTTTCTTCTAAAGCTCCACTTCACTTCAAAGTCTCTGTGAGTGCTCTCATTTAAGTCTTGATAATTTCACAATTGTACACTGGCAATACCAAACAACAAAAAACAAAACAAAAACAATCAGTAGGTGAGCACAGGGAGCTTAGCTCATAGATACACAATTAACAACAATTAAAAAAAAGACTGCTTTAAAAAAAATCCCCAGTTAGGTCAGGTTAAATTTATTATATTCTTTTATAGCTGAACTCTATGGTTTTGACGTGAGGTGACAGCTGAAATGTACCAGAGACCTTTGGAATTTCAGTACTATATATTATAAAGAGGAAGGAAATACGGTTGTGCAATCAGAAGCTAGGTGCTTGCCTTAATATGTTCGAGGAAAAATAATTTTAATTTTTTGGAATTATTATTATACCTTTTACTTTCCTTTTTAAAGTATGGAGTGAGGTACGAGAAAGGAAGGGCCTGCAGCATAGTTGTTAGACATAAACACTGGCTCTGTCAGAAAATTTCAGATTGCTACAGTAAGATGTCTGGAGGCTGAAGCCCGGTTTTACCTGAAATCATTAAGCTGAGCTAGCGTGCTGCTCCGAATGTCTGTAGACTGCTTTTGTTTGGGTGACTTTTCAGCTGAATGTGTTTGGGCTTGGGGTTTGAACCTGAAATTTATGCAAGGGGGTCAAGGGACATCCCTTTGCTCAAAGTTCAATTCCAAGTAGGGGGAATTTTTTCCAGTAAAATTCTTCCACACTGAGAGGAGTGGGTCTGTCTTTTAGGGTCTCCTATTTAGCTTAGACATTGGAAAGAAAATAGGTTGAATATTGAATTCATGCAGGAAACTGTGTCCAGCTCCAAGAGTCGTGTGCTGTGTCAGGTGTCCGCAGAGGATTTTGTAAGTCTCTACCTTCTGAACCATCAGAATAAAGAGTGTCCCTAAAGTCCTACAGATGCCTCGGCCAGGGATCAGGACTGGAGCTCAGCCTTGCTTTCTGCTGTCTTGTCACTATCGCTCTGACACAGAAACAAACCATCAGGCTGCTGTTGCCACTCAGAAGGGCGAGGGTACAACTCTCTGTAACATAGTGGGTGTGCTGCCTTCCAAAGACTCAGCTAGCTTTTAGCTAAACAAGCCGTATGATTTCAGGAGACAGCAGTTGTGTTCAGACACAGGTGGAGAAAAGGCAACAACATAATCTGAGGAGAAAAAAGCCAAAAAAAAAAAAAAAAAAAAAAAAAAAACAACAACAACAAACCAAAAGCACAACACAAAGACACAAAGAAGTCAAACAAGAAAAGATGAACAAACCTTTATAAATGAAGACTGCATTTCTTTGTGCTTGCTAGTTTGGAATGAATGGGAATCTGGCAGAAGTGGCTAGTTGTCAAAATACAGAGGCAGACTTCAAAGACCAGTGTCTGGAGCCCCAGAATGTTTGTATATGAGTACAAGAAATTAATTCCCTATTTCTGGGGAAAGTCAAAACATATCTCCTCCTTCTCCCCTTTGTGTGGTCGTGGTGGTGGTGGTGGTGGTAGTGGTGGTGGTGTGTCTGTGTGTGTGTGTGTGTGTGTGTGTGTGTATGTGTGTGTGTGTGTGTGTATGTGTGTGTGATTTATATTTTTCTCTCAGAGTAGAATATTATTTGGCACAAAGAGTTGATGAAATGAGAGCAGGTCTCAAATTCTGCCCTGACTGTGGAGCCACTGAACCTTCCAGCTGCGTCCCCAGCAGACCCTGCGTACTCAGTGGCAATTAAGGAGTCTGCGCTTTGGTTTGCATGACATATTTTTCAAATCATGCAAACTGCTAAGAGAGAAACCAAATACCTTTTTAAGCCAGTGTTTCTTGTGCCTCCATCCCCACATCTACATCCTAGGAGGGTAAAGGCTGGAGTCAGGCAGGGGCAACCTGACCAGAGTCCTGGCTGACACCATTGAGGAGTCAATCTATTGTACTTGGTTGATTCCCACTGTTCAGCTGACTCTATCCCCTCCTATAATAGTCCTTGTGTAGCCTAAAAGTCCCCCCGCATCACTTCTGCTGCATTTTTCACTTTGCTGATAGGACTCTCGCTTGGTCTTTTAGCCAGTAGGTTGAGAGCTATAGCAGACTGGTGACAGTCTCTTAGAAGGGGGCCTGGGATGGGCACCATACTCATATATTGAACTGGGCTCAAAATTGATATTATTGGCATCTTGCTTTTATTATATGTGCTAAATTGAGACAAGGGGGGTGAAAAGGCATTTTTAAAAAATGTTTACACTTCTGTTAACTAAGACATAAGGCTTTACAAAGGAATACTTTTTTTCCTAATTTGGATCTTGGAAGGAATGAAAGGGGAAAACCAAACCAAACAAAACAACCGAATAATCATCATGGTATGATATTTTGTGGTTTTCTTGTGTCTCACAAATCACCATTTATTAAGCATAAGCCCTGTGGCATGCTTTCCCAAGTGGTACCCAGAAATAGAGGGAGCTTAATAAATTAGCATCCTCCAAGATGAGAAACTAAGTTGGGCAGGCAAAACCAGCCTGACAGGTTACAGAACAGGAGGGGGAACACTCTGTCCCCATTCAGGAGCCACAGCCTGGCTTTGAGGGTGCTTTGGGCGTCTGAGGGTCTTCTGGTGGCCTTCTGAGTGTCACAGTGTGCCTTCAGTTCTGCTACCAGTAATCCCACCTTTGTCAGTGAGGTTTGCTAAAGAGAACACCTACGGAAGAAAGGGACTTGCACAGCATCTTTACTCCAGCAAAATGAGTCCATCCTCAGACTCTGGCTCTTTTTTGAACATTCCTCTTATCCAGGAAGTTCAAGGACTGTCATAAGAAGAAAAATGACCTGAACATGGAAGAGACAGCTGGACTTACTTTCTCTCAGCAACATTTGACTATCTGAAAATAGTATGGCTATGAGCAAAATGAAAACATGCCATGTGCCCAGGTGACATTTTGTAGCAAACAAGCAACAAATCACAACCCAGGAAGGTTTGTATTTAATGCCCACAACAACCTGACAGTTTTCTCTGTGAAGAAAACATGACACTTTTCCAAATATCAGAGGAAGCAACCACTGCTCATGGGATTCCTGCCCTGTCATTGAAAAGGAAGGTCACAGTCTAGCTTCATGCTTTCCATGTCTTCAGGACATGGTGGTGGAGGGCTTGCTGTAGGCTAAGGGAAATCTTTCCCTTCATCTCTGAGGAAAGTGACAGGAGGAAAAAGGTCCTGTGCTGACAGATTTAACCTCCAGGTTTAAAGACTTGACCCCAAGCAATGGCAAGGAAAACCTTCTATGTTAATGCATAGGGGTGGTCCTTAATGTACAAGGGAAATACATACTCACCCACCCAAGCTCGTAGTTATGTTTTAAAAAATCATAACCATGTCTGGGCAATCATTTGGGCCCCATGTATGTCTGTTCAAGCTCTGTGCTGTCATGGTCAAACCCAACCTTCTACGTGCCGTTGGGCAAGAGACCTTGCTGGTTTGTTTTGTTTTGTTTTTAAAAATTCTGTACAAGTGCTTTGAGGTGTCTTAAGGTGCTTGTGGTCATACTGTCATTTGGAAAAGGTGCATGCTAGGAGGGGACCTCCAGTCACGTGTTGAACCAGGTGGCCCAGTGCTCATCCTAGGAGGGAGAAGAGCGGGGGACAGGAGCCAGCCTTGATAAGCACACGAGCGTGACAATGAAGATACAGCTTGCTTCCCATTTGCAGGGAGGAGACTTGACTTTGAACCCTGATAAATGTGGATGCCCTGTTTTTATCTGGTCTCAGCTGTGTTGCTGAAATATTAAAAATTTTTTATTCTTTTAACCAGTGTCTTTCAAGAGTGGGGTTCCATTTTAATTAGGAGAAAGGCGAGATGTCACTTGCCATGCCAGTACGTAATTCTTTGAACTAAAGTAAAGCAAGCTGCTGCCTGGAACTCAGAACAAAATAAAATATGCTAAAAAAAAAAAAAAAAAAAAAAAAAAAAAAAAACCACAACCCTCAGGCTTAAAAAAGGAGACCAGAGTTGAAATTGACTTGTGCTCTGAACCCCCCACCCCCTTCCACCCCTGCCTAGGTTCCCGTGTCCTCCCCAGCCCTCCCCACACCCAGGACTGTAGGTTAGACACTTCCTGTTGCCCCTTTTATAAGCAATAAGAATTTAATAACTGAAGGCAACTCCATAGCAATATTTATATGGGTCAAGTGGCTTAAAAGTATGCCATAAATGTAAAGTTACGAACCACATTGCCCCTTTTTAAATAATTCAACGAGCGTGGAGATATTGTGTTTCATATTCTGGAAAAAAGGTGTTTCGGACTAGGCTCTCGGCGTACAGCAGGCATGAAAAGTTATACTGAGCCCATAACAAAGTCACTGCCTGCTTAATACAGTGTGTTATGTCGAGCTCCTCAGCCTAATCTCAGCCCACAGCAAGACTGTCCCAGATGGCACCAACAAAACCTTAGCTTTCTCATTAGCAATCAGCAAATTCTCCTGGTGTCTGCGAGTTTCAAATCAAGGCAAGTGCCTCGACTCCTCGTGTGAAGCCCAGTAGGATAATAGAAATAATGTTGTCTAATCAGTGGCGAACACTTGAGAGCCCCCATTCATAATGGGCTGGAGGGAACTTGGTGAGTTTGCAGCTTTCACAAGTATCAGGAGCCCTGGGAATCCCAAGGGTACAACGGTGGTAGGAAGAGGAAGCCCAGGCCACACAGCCCTCAACACAGGAGGTCCCCAATCCCCCTGACACCCTCCGGGGAATTTGTAGGAGGCTGGCTTCTTGGTTGTTAGAAATTAGGAAGTTAGATTGGCCGAGATTTTCTTGGTAAGTCTGAGCAAAGCAAGGAGCCTTGGGTAGCGTTCTGCTGTTGGCTTGTAGGGCTGTTTGTGAAGATAACTTCGTGAGGATGTGGCTAGAGGCTCTTTGTGGAAGGTGCTACTACACAAGCTCTGAGGAAACAGATGAGTTGAGAGTTCTGTAGGACAGCTCTGGATGGTACCTGCTCCCTGTCTGTGTTCAAGGGCTATATAGTTCAGACTTAGGCTGCTTCGGTCTTTGTCCTCTATGCTGTCCTTAGGGTCAGGAATAAGTCTAGAGTTGTAATTCTCACTGATAGGGTCACGCTCTCAAGTTCAAGATCTTTCCAGGCACATGCCTGAAGGGCCCTGCATCTGAGATGTGACCACTCATTCTTCTTCGCTGTGTGCTGCTGCTCCTCACCTGGCCCACACCGGTGTTGTACCCAAGGCTAGCCCTGCATACTTCTGTCTCATCCTCAGCTCTGTGCCATACACGTACTTTTGATACTCTCCTGTAGAGAGCCTTTTTGAGGTGCCATGCCACTTGGCAGGAGCTTGACATTGATCAATATTACGTTCTTCTCCCAGGCTTTGAGGGGGAACTCCTGTGTTAGCCATAATCCCCTCCACCTATGGTGGAGTGCTCAGACAAAGGTGAAGCCTATTATTCTTCAAGGACCTGCAGTCTCCTGAAAAACACTAGCCACCTGTGGAGCAACTGAACTGATTCTGCTGAGAAGCTTCCAGCCTTTTCCCCTTGCGCATATACATACATACATACATACATACATACATACATACATATATGTATATGGAATTTTTCATTAAACTTTGAGACCTTGAATAGCAGGTGTTATCTTGGTCCCCATCTCTTTTTGCCGCCTTCCCATACATCCACAGCTTCCCTTCCAGGTAACCCATTCGATGTAACTATGGGCAGTTACACTCTCCCATCTCAGCCAGAGAGGACGAGGTCCATCTTGGAAGGCCTTTACTTTAATGGAAAGAGTAAAAACAGCCAAGTTACCAAAACAAGCATCATCTGCAGGACACACTTCTCTGGAACTGAGCAGCAAGTTTCTCCCCAGTAGGCAGAGGAGGCCACCCTCAAGACCTGATTATAGACAGCAGCTTGAGAAACAGGGCTGAGAGGTACAGAAGTGAGTGACTAGGTTCTCTGAGGAGCTTGCTTTCAAGTACCTGTCTCAGAGCCCAGAAGGTGGCTAACCAACCATACACATGCATTTGCCCACTATGACCTAGTCACCCTTGCTGCGCTTGCCACAGGGGGACAGCCTGGCATCTCAGGTTTAGGTTTTGAAATAAGATGTAATTCACAGGCCCATGTGTCTATGCTTTCCATGCTTTGGGTCTTTTTCTTCAGGTCAGCATGAGAATTGTCTCTTCATGGACTAGATACTTGCTGGGCTATGTTACCCACATGCTGGACACATGCAAGTCCATTAATGCCCTTGGTGACGTCTTTCTTTCTAGTCTTTGTTCCTTAGTTAGCCACTTTACCTGGGAAGGCATACAGTCAGATAGACAGACAGACAGGCACACACACACACACACACACACACACAGAAAGAGAGATAGATAGCTAGAGAACATACTAATTAGAGAAGCATCATGAGCCTCACATAATTAAGAAGGTGTCAATGTTGACAAAAGTATCACTTGCTCACTGTCTATGTTCTCCCAACAGATGCCATTATTTCTTACCCCATGTCTGGGGATCATTTGGGGACAGTAACAGACAGTGGGTTGTTTTCCCCTGTGTCCAATGTATTGTATTGCCAACTTCATCACAGTAGGAGAAAGATTAGGAGAGAGATGAAAAGGAGGAAAGGGGAGAGGAAAGAAGCTCTTCATTTTAAGCCAGACCTGATGCTTCAAGCTTGTAATCCCAGCTTCTGGGGAAGCAGGAAGATGGCAAGTTCAAGGTCTTCCTGGCTACAGAGTGAATTCAACAATATCCTGAACAATTTTTGAGATCCTGTCTCAATAGAGGACTTGGGGTGAAGCACAATTGTAGGACATTTGTCTAACATGTCTGAGGTCCCTAATTCAATGCATACACACACACACACACACACACACACACATACATATTATACTTTTTATAAGTACTTTGGAATAATTTCTATTTGTCTGAAGCAACAATCCTGTGCCTTACTACTATTTTAAATACAAGTTTGTTAAACATAATAAAAGCCCTGCAATTAGTTTTTTGCCTTTTCTTTAAGACAGGAAAGGTTTTATTTGAAGTTGACATGTTTCTCTAGGCAGAAATGGTCACTGAGCTGCAGGGGGCTGGAAGGATCCAGTGAGGCAGGAACAGGAAGCTTTGTTGGCCTCAGTGCCCACCCTTCCCTTCCTATCACCTCATTGGCTAATCAAGACCCATGAGGTGTGTAGTAGAGCAAAGAGGGCCTCTTGAGATACCTGGATTTTGCAGTGATGGGTCTTCTGGAGCCCTGCTCATGACCTGCTATCTTTCTCATGTTGGGAAATCTCAGTGACTTCCCTTCTCACCTGGTGATTCTCTCCCCTGAGCTCTGCTGTTAAGTGCAACAGATGCTTTCTTGTTTATCCTGAACTGCTCCGGGTAGGACAAGGCACTTGTCCGAGGGTATAAAGTAGATGAGCGGATGACACTGAAAGCCCATCACATAATTATAATACTATGGGCATAGAGTTTTCTGAGCTGTAGGAATGATAGCCTCAGCCTTGCTCTTTTGTCTCATGGAAACTTTAATGTGTTTCTATTGTGTGTATTTGGCTGAAATACCTAGGAATCGTGTGAGATGAGGAAGGCAGTGTGGTCAATGGCAGCTGGGAGCCTCACAGAGTTGTGTCTGCAGATACAGCTGAGATGGTAGGGCCTACAGTGGAGGCCCTGCTCTCCACTGTCTTCAGCTCTCACTCTCCCTGGCACATGAGCTTAAATAGAGCACAGCCCCCTGCTCCAGTTCTTTTGCCTTCTCTTCATCCAATCCTGAGAAAGGCATACTTTCCCCCCCTGAGAACCAGGGTCTTCCCATGTAATATACAGACAGTAGTGACTCATCTGATGGGTTAATAGAAAGTTTAGCCAGGCAAAGGCATGTAGAGGACTCAGACTGGCCCTGTTCATTGGTAGCCTCTTAAGAATGCTTCCTCTTAGGCCAGGGTTGGCAAGGATCTTTATGGAGGGCTCAGTTGTATTTTCAAATTTGCAGGTTTCTACTGTAACTATTCAGTGTTGCCACTGATGATATAACAGTGATCAAGTGCGATGTGTTTCAATAAAACTTTATTTACACAAACAAGAAGGTGGCCAGACCCCCTGAAGGAGTACCTGCTGATTCCTGATTGAGTAAATTATTCCCACTGAGCACTCTAACCACTAACACAAGTTTGTTAAACTCATGTTTAACACACACGAGTTTGCTTTATCCATGAAATCACCTGACATCACATAAATCTTGCTGCCAATGGGATTTTAATTACTCTCTCCCCCGAGAAAGTAACATTCCATTGGTCTTAAAGTAGGTTCATTTCATATCCACCTGGATTCAATATTTTTGTTGTTTGCTTTTGTTTTGAGACAGGGTCTCGCCATGTGTAGCCCTGGCTGGTCTGAAACTCACTATGTAGAAAAGGTTGGGTTTGAACTCACTGAGATCCTGAGATCTACCTGCGTCTACCTTCCAAGTGCTGGGATTGATTCCACCACAACTCCTGCCATTCAGTTGCATAGGCACTGTTGTAAATAGAGTCCTGTTACTGTGGATGATATAAATCATGTTCACATTTCTGTCCAGTGACCACAGGCTGTGCTAGTTCTTCATTCGTGGATTTGTGTATTAATGTATTCATTCATTCATTTAGTCAACAATTGTGCATTGAATCAGGCATTAAGGACAGAGAACTAGCTTCTAGCCCTGAGCAGTGGGACTCAGCCTTGTAGGAAATGTGGTGCAGTCCCTTTTCACTGAGAACCCACTGTGTGCCAGGCATATCAGAACAAACCAAGCCCCGCATCTCTATGCAACACTGGCTACTGTTTGAATGAGAACTGCCCTCCCTTCTTACAAGCTGGTGCATTTGAGTCCCTAGCCCAGGAAGCTGGTTTGGTAGAACATTTAGAAGGTGCAACTTCCAAGAAGGAAGTGAATCTGGTTCATGAGACTTGACATTTTGTACCCCTACTCTACTTCCTGTTTATTCTCTATTTCCTGTCCAGGAATACATGACCAGATACCTCACATTCATGCCACCATGATTTCCTAGCTATGATGGACTCCTCACCCCTAGGTTGCTTCTTGTCCTGTGTTTGGTTACAACAATGAGAAAAGGAGCTAAGACATCAGGCTTCTCACCTGGGACAGTAGTGCTGGTTGAGCAGTTCTGACTCCTACATCCTCCGGGGGGGGGGGGGGGGGTGAGGTGTTCCCATGTGGCTTTTACCCCTCCTTCCTCTTCCCCTTGTGGGCATTGTGGGCTCTTGCTTACATAGAGACTGTGTGACCTTTGTTCTCACGGTTCCACTTGGCTCTGGGAGCTTTCATGGATGATGAACTCCATCTACTGCTTCTTGTTGTTTCAGAACCCTGGGGCCATCCACTTTCCCAAGAGGTCCTAACAGAAAGCTGTTGTCTGCAGAAGCCCATTGTTGAAGACGTTTAGTACAGGAAGGTGTGGGGCAATCCCAGTGTAGCTTGTTCTGCTTAGATAAGTCTCCTAACTGCCTCTTCCTGAGGCTCTGGTAGAACTCTTCTGGAATTAGCTTGGCTTTTTCCAGTCCCTCTCAGATGGATTGCAGTCAGAAGGACAGAAACACGGTCCTTTCATCCTGTGGAGGCATCAGAGTGGGGCATCAGCCTGTAGTCACACCTGGTTTCACTCATGTTTTGCAGTCATAACTATCAAGCTAGGGCTTGGCATGTCACTCAAGATAACTGAATGCGATGACCGCGTTTCATCTCCCTGGACCTTGGTCCTGTCTCCTGAAACATAGAAAGCTCTACCTGTCCAAGAACAGGGGATTGGAGCAACGTATATTTACTCACTTTACTAGCCTGTGAGTCTATAAAAAGACACATGCACAGTATCTCAGCAGACATTCCCTTAATCAAATCAACAGAATGCTTTCAACTTTCTCCTTTCAATGTTACTGTTATCACTGTGACATAAAACAGGCATGAAAGGAAAATGCTATATTCAGTCCTAAGGACAGAACTCTATTGATGCTGCGGTGGAGTGGTAGGGGTGGTGGGGGTGAATCTCAGAAAGAAAGTTTGGCCTGTTGAAGATTTGTGCCTGGAAGAGATGGGAGAGATTAATGACCAAAAGCCAAGCTGATGGCCGAGATACAAGAGGGAAGTTGATATAAATGTGGGTGGTAGAGCCTGCGACTGGTGTGCAGGCTGCACAGATGCTGGAGCCAGGCCCAGACTGCCTGGCTGGAGGGCCTGTTCTGCAGTAGTATGCCAACTAGAAGAGAAGAACCTTAGCAAAGAGGGTCTGATGCTGAGGGGAACTAAGATCCCCTTCTTTGAAGGGAGACACAAGAGGAAGGGACAAGGAAGGCAGCGGAAGGGTGAAGGGTACCTCTGTTGTTCTGGTGCCTGGAGACATTTAAGGAGAATGAAAACAGCCTCACAAGATGGGACAGAGATCAAGATCAAAGCTCATTCCTGGCTCATAGTGCCAACTTCCCAGTTTCAGTGTTGAAGGACAATTTGACAAAACACTGAACAATTCATAGCTTTCAAAGTATTAAAGTAGACTTGGGTGGAGCTCAGTCACTAATATGTTTGCCATGCAAACCTGAGAACCTGAGTTGGATCCCCTGAACCCGTGTAAAACAAAAAAACCCCAGGTACATTGGCATGTACTTGTAATCCCATCACTGGGGAGGGAGAGACACTGGGTCTCTGGGGCTCCATGGCCTGTCAGCCTTTCTTATTTGTCAAGTTCCAGGCCAGTAAGAGACCGTGCCTGATGAAATAAAGTGGGCGGTGCCTGAGGATTGGCAAGGCTGACCTCCAATCTCCACACACATATTCATAACTCATGTATTCATGTGCATCCCCTTTGTGTATCCAGGCACCCTCTTCCCCCCAAAGACCCATTGGTGGCTCACATGTCCCAGTTTATCAGCTTCTTAATTGTTTAGGATAAATTGATACACTAATCTGTACAAGTCAGAGTTTTCAAGGTACCAAAAGGTGATTCTATGAGCCTGGGAAGCCTGGTCTAGCATGCAACTAGCTAGTTGTGAGTTCAGACATGATATCGCCTTTTGAGGCCGCAAAACCTCTAAGTTTTACCTGTATGCTTTATTTTTATTTTGTTATTTTTTCCACGAATGTCTAAGTAGGATCACCAGCAGCACACTGGATTGAGGGGGCGTTTGTTTTTCTTCACAGCAATCCTTCTCAATTAGTTTAGTCTTGACTTCATAAAACATCACTTTGGGGGCTAAAGGAACCTTCAAATCTCTGACCCAGAAAACTGAGACCTTGTGTGTTGACCCTTGCTCCTCCATAGCAGGATAAAACTGTGTCCAAGACTCAAAGCAGCCAAGGAAACCTTGGGATTGTGGCTGCCAAAACCTGGGGAGGGGGTTGTTCTGGGGACCAGCAAGGCTAAAAAGATGCTCTTTGCTTTTGTCACTTCTCCCCCTCATTCTCCTCCTCTACCACCTCCTCCTCTTTCTCCTTCTTTTCCTCTTCTTCCTCATCCTCCTTCATCTCCTCCTTGTCCTCCTCCTCATTCTTCTCCTTTTCCTCCTCCTCCTCTTCCTTCTCCTCTACCACCTTCTCTTCGTTTTTCTCCATTTCCTCCTCCTCCTCCTCTTCTTTCTTATCATTCTCCTCCTCTTCTCATCTGTGAGACCAACCCTCGGCTGGTTCTGAGACATCAACGAACACCACTGTAGCAAAATGTTCCACCCCAAGGACTCAGACTAGGGGGCTCTGATGCCTCTGATTTTGTGAAAGCTACAACAAGACACGAAATGTCACTTGGTGGGGCTGGGGGCATTTTTCAGAATGCTCTTGAGCTAATCTGAGGTGGCTGCAATTGTTTAGGGTGGAAGAGTTAGCCTAATGGATGCTCTGTGTGTCTGGAAAGTTTAAGGCTGTGATATGGCAAGGTCTGTAACAGCTAAGAAAATAATGTTTCAATCCTCCCAATTCCATAGGAATTGAAGGCAGTGGCCAGAATGAACTCTATCTACAGTTGGAGAGGAAGCCATGGGATGCCAGGTAGTTTCTGCTTGGCTTGCATCTTGTGTGGAGCAAGCAGAACTCCGCATACTTGTATGACCCTCAATTCAGAAGCACCAGTGGTCCCTCACAGTCACAGAAAATCCCAGGAGAAGGAAACCTGTCCATACTGGAGAGGTAGTGGCTTCACCAGGGGACACAGGTCCCTCAACCAAGCTTCCTTATACTTGAAGCCCTCACTTATATCTGGGAAATGTGTTTGATAAAGCAAACAAAATAGGCTTCCTCACATAAACCTGCTTACGGAAGTCCCCACATAAAAACATACAGGCCCCTCATTACCTGGGTGGGTAAGTGCCCGCTGTCATTCTCTAACAGGCCTGCAGTCTTAAAACTAACCTTCCTGTCACCTCTGCTTGTCTCCCTCACTTGTCCTATTATGCAGAACCAAGCTGAGTCATTGTTTCAAGCAGGGGTGACATGTTAATGGCTTAATAATAGTATAATCTCAAATAATAATATGCTGTCACCCCGTGTGAAGCGCAATGTTTACAGGAGACGTGGTAATGTATGATGACAGTAATTTGAATAAAAATGAATTTACTGCTCTTGTCTCATTTGCAGTAAATTTTCACATCTTTCATGCACAACTGGTGCTCTCTGACCTCTCTCTTCACTGCTCGGAGGAGGGGAGGAGACTGGCAGCAGTTTTAAAGTGAAAGGAAGGCAATGAAATCTGAGGACTGCAGCTAACAACCTGTCTCCAGAAAGGAGCCCAAGGAAGCTTCTAGAAGAATCTCTCTTTGCCTGATGGAAATGCCAGGACGGGAGCAGAATGTGGGGGTGTCAGCAATAGACCTGGCCGACTTCCTGGGAAGGGTCCTCTCCATAGGATCATCCTATGAACTTTGGGTTTGCTGCTCCCAAGGGAACCTTTCATCGGAAACTATAGCTTCATCTATTCTCCACCCTTCAGAAGGCTCGTTTCTATAGCCTTAGCCAGAGCCAAGCTATGTTAGAGTCCGAGGATCTTGGGGCAGCCTATGAGTACCTAGGGTTTGAGCTCCTGGACAACATTTGTAGAGGCTTACCATGGGTCTCCTGGGTTGCTCGGGATTGCTGCATTCTTTGTGGTGAAAAATTAATATGTGAGTAATTGGTCTCAAATGAAGCTGGGAGTAAATTATGTTGAGTGTAGAGGAGAAAGTGATGACATCCGGCTGACATGCTGGAACTGGATGTAATTTGATAGAATGAGGACAACAAATTGGAATTTGCTGGGCCTTTCACGGTGGCAAGGATAATGTCCCAAGCTTTAGACATGCACAGGGGACGGGCTGACAAGGATGAGTCACTGCTGGTTTTTGTGGTGCTGGTGGATAAAGCTGGCCTGGGATGAGATCACCAAGGGGTCCTGGGTGCCCTTCTTCTCCAGCATGAGGACCACAGATAACTCCACGTAAGGACCTCTATGGGCTGAATACAAAACAGAAAGAATTCAGCTACCCTCTCAAAAGGGACCATCAGAGGTTGGTGCTCTGTGGGGGAGCTGCGTTAATTTGTTAGTTCTGAGATCACATGAAGACATTAACACACATGTCACTTAAGATCCTTACAGTGAGCTAACAGTAACAACTAAGAACCTTTCTGTGAAAGGAAGAAAGGAAGTTTCTTGAGCTGTAAGATGGACCAGTGGAGAGACAATCTGTCAATCTTAAAGAAGCCAGGAAGCCTTCTCAAAGCTGCCCAGAGTAGCAGCATAGCCATATCTTGTCTGTGGATTGCTGCAAGATGACCTGCCATTGAGCTCTCAAAGAAGTTCATGGCCACCTCCCTTTGCCCGCTCCTCACATTCTGCTGTATTTCTTCAGACTGGCAAAGACACGAACCATCAGACATGCAGAAATGCAACTTTGAATCTCAAGGGTACCCTTTGCCATGGCCCAGTTGCCAAAGAAGATAGCTTCTGTGTTTACATGGCTAGGAAGCACCTGTAAGAAACCCTAACATGCCACTGTTGACAACAAAGTTGGGCCTGACAGTCATCACACTTTGGGATTAAAATAGTTCAAGCTTCATTTTCTGTTACCTTTCATCTAGAAACACCACAGAAGAGGACAAGGTTCAGCTCCCTATAATAAATTAGTTGAGCATAAGTAACTATTTTTTCACTTTTAGTAATAGTGTTTATTAATTGCTTGAGAATTTCATAAAATGTAATTCACACACTCACCCAACTCCTCCTTCCTACTCCAACCTCATTTCCCTGCACACAAAATTTCATGTTCTCTTAAAAAAATTTTAAATCATAAAGTGTAATTTGCATCACTCAAATACTACTGGGTATAGGGCTTATACAGGGAAGTGATCGACCTATTAAGGGTCACAACCTTAAAGAAAATCCACTTTCCCTCTTCCAATAACCACCAAATGCTTAGAACCACTCATCTAGGGGTAGGACTTCATGCCTACCTCCCTCACTCCATGCTGGGATTCTCTCTAGGTTGAGCTTGCACAGGTCTTGTGCATGCTGTCAAAATCACTGTGGTTTCCTAGGTGCAGTTGCCTCATTGTATATGAAAAACATGTTCCTCCTTGTCATCCACCACCTTCAGCTCTCACAACTGTTCTCCTCCCTATTCCTTGAAGATCCCTGGTACCAAAGGGTATTGCAGAGATGTCCTAATTAAGGCTGAGCATTGTCTATCCCTTACTATCTGCAGGTTGACCATCTGTGGGTCTCTGCATTAAGGATTAGCATTATAACCACTTCTAATGACTTCTTGTTATACCTGTTGTTGGTACGTCTCTCAACCCTCATCAGAAAAGCTTCTTCTTGTCATAACTGTACTTAAGGGATAAAAATAAAGTTGAGAATTTCTATTCATCAGTAATCATTGCTGTGACAACATGCCTGAAGCCATGAACTTAAAGGAGGAAAGGTTTACTTTGGCTCACGGTCTCAGAGGATTCAATCCATGGTTGCTTTGGGAAGATTACTGGGCTGGCATGGATGTAGGGTAGAGACAAGTGGCTCACTTCATGGTAACTAAAAGGCAGAGACAACAGGAATTAAGAGTCAGAGAACACGATGTACAAAACCACCCTCTTCCTTCAACCTCTTTGTAGCCCCTTGAGCTATGAGTTCATTAGTGTAGTGATATAATAATTTGGTTTGCACACCAGTGATCCAAATGTCTCTTTAGATAGGTCTGCTAACTGAAGACCAAGCCTTTGGCACATGAGCATGGTACAGAACTACGCTGTACCAGGTAGTTTTCATGAGATTTTGTCAGCCTGATGCTACAGTAAACATTGCAACGCGTCTGAAGGTTATTCCTTCTAAACCTACCAAATTCTCTTCCTCACTCAGATTCCTATGGATAAATTCCTCCTTAGTATTGGAGTGCTGGCCTCTATTTTCTCTCAGCATCTTTTCTCTTTCTTGTCTGGATCCTGTTCTCCCTGTGAGCACCTATTCCCTAGGTTTTCCGCTGCTTTCATAGCTCATTCAGTTCTGCTACCTGGGTGGCCTGAGTGTGGTGGCATTGGCTATGTCTCCCTGTAAAGTGACTCTCCATTCATGGATAATCATGCTGAGAGGACAGTGTAACAGTGGAAGGCCACATTGCTTTCTCTTCATGTCCCAGGTGGCATCTCTAGCTTTCTAGCATGCCTCTTCCTGTCACCTGTTCTTGAAGTGACTGTAGAGTGGACCCCACTTCAGGAATTGCTTCTTTTTTATTTTTGTTGGATGGAATGAGGTAAATGAAGACTTTACTGGGTATGGAGCTAATCTTTGAGATTAGCTGCTCCTGAGGACCTGAAAGACTTCCCATCTTCAGCTTCCATTCAGTATCCTCCACTACCTCTTGAAAAGCACTGGCTTTCTTTTCTGCCTCAGTTTACTTAGACTCTCAGTTGTCAATACTCACATCTTAGAATGCAGAAGATGGGCTCATTTCCATAGGAAGCTGTCAGCTTCTTGCAGAATTCTGAAAAGGGTGATAGGATGGGTGGCCAAACAGTTAAATCCTATGCTCCTGTAACTGGAGCCTTGTCAACAACGGGGCCTTCCTGCAGAATGGAGAGGTACTGGCATGTCTATAGGACCGGATCAGGGAACTCATCTGAGTGTTTCTTCAATGTAACTCCAATTAGGTCTTATTCTCTGTGCTTCCTGTCATTTAGAAAAAGCTATGGCTCAATTCCTTTACAAAAATAGGATTTTTATATCTATTTTTATATCTATTTTATATCTTTTTTTATATCTATTGAGACAATCATGCAGCTTCTGTATTTGAATACATTCATGTCAAGAATTGTATGCATTGACTTAGGTAAGCTGAGTCATTGCTTCTTGTTAGGAATGAAGCTAACTTGATCTTGCTGCTTTGTTTTGAAAAACTGATTTTGTAAGTATTTTATTAAGAACATTTGTGTCTGTGTTCACCAGGAGGATTGTTCTATATTTTTCTTGTTTTGCTGTTGTGTTTTCATCTAGTGCTGGTATCAGTAATACTACTTCAATTTAACTGTTTGCCATTGATCTTTTAACATTATTTAACTCATCTTTAATTGTGGTAGATCATATGTTTCTAAAAGTTTATCCATTCCGTTTAGGCTTTCTGGTTTACTAAAATGTTTATTTTAAAGGTACAGTCTTATGAATTTCTGAATTTCATTGGTACCTGGCCTTATGCCTTCCTTTTCACATCTATTTTTTAACAATTTGTACCTTCTTTCTCTTTTGTTAATTTGGCCAAGGATTTGTTAGTTTGGGTCATCTTTTCAAAGAACCAACTTTTCATTTTGTTGATTCTTGGTACTGTTTTCTTCTGTTGTTGTTTTTAGTTTTATTAATTTGTACTCCAATCTTAATTATTTCTGCCCATCCATTGACATGGGATTTTGTTTTTGTTTTTGTTTTTGTTTGTTTTGTGAAAGCCTTGAGATACATCCTGTCATGTGTTTGCCCACTGATAGCTTTGCTAGTATAGGTTCTTAGAACGACAAACTTTTCCCTTAGGACTGGTTCATTTTATCTTATAGATTGGAGTTTGCTGTGCTTTTCCCATCATTCAGTTCTAAGAATTTAAAATACTTTTTCTTGCCTTCTCTGATGACCCATTCACGCTGTTCAGTAGTATGTTCTCTAATCTCCATGACTCTGTGTAGCTTTTCTTCGTGTTAGCTCTAGCTCTATCCCATGGTGATCACATGGAATGGAGGAAGTTGTTTCAGTTTTACAGTGTGTTTTGAGACCTGCTTTGTGTCTTCTGTGATCTATTTGTTTGAACCTTTTATGGGTTGCTGAGAAGAATGCCCTCCTGTTGCTTTGTGGGAACTGCTCTGCAGATGTCTATTAGGGCAATTTGATGGATGTGACACTTAATTCCAATATTTTGTTGTTTCTGCCCACATGACCTGACTATTGGTGAGAGGGGGGTATTGCAGTCATCTCCTATTGATATGTTGGGGTTATCTTTGACTTTGTATCTAGTACTATTTATGAAATTGAATACCCTCATGCTGGTTGCATAGATGTATAGACTTGTGATGTCTCCTTCTCCTTGATGGCCTTTCCCTTTAGGAAGTATGTTGTAACCCCCTTTATCTCTTCTTCCTAGCCTTGTCTTGATGTCCATTTAGTCAGATATTAGGAGAGCAGTAACTGCTTGCTTCCTGGTTCCATTGGCTTGGAATATCCTTTTCCATCCTTTTACCTGGAGGCAGTTTCTGTCTTTGAGGATGAGGTCGGTCTCTTGGGAGCCATAAAAAGAAGGATTTTTTTCTAATCCAATCTGCTAGTATGTGTCTTTTGGTTCTGGAATTGAGAGCATTAATATTCAGTTATTATTGAAGAGTGTATATTATCTACTGTTATGTTGTTGGGGTTTGTGGTATTTCCATATTTCTTATTTTCTTACCTGCCTGAGTACCATTTCTTCCTTAAAGTGCCTATTGTAATCCTGACCTCTATGTATCTGTATTTGGGGATATGAGGTAACTACCTTTGGTTAAATGAGTTAAGCAGAGTGAGTCCTAATGTGGTATGAACTGGTGTTCTCATAAGAGGAGGAGATAAGAGGCTGCTGAAATGGCTTGATTGGTAAAGGATTTTCTACACATATGTGAGGCCTTGAATTCAGATCCCCAAATAACCATGTACAAAGCCAGGCTTAGGTGGTGTGTATCTGTAAATCCAGCACTGGGGAGGCAGAGATGGGCAGATCCCAGGAGCTTGTTGGCAAGTGAGTCTTGTAAAATAAGTGAGCTTCAGGTTCAGTGTGAGACCTATTATTAAAAATACAATGTGAAGAGTGATGGAGGAAGATACAACATATCACATAACACACTGCATACATATACATGCACACAACACACATGTAACACACATGTGCACCCACATCACTCAACACATACATGCACACACACATGTGCAAGCACACACACACAATACATATGAATCAATACACTTTAAAATAAAGAACAAGGAGATGAAGGTACAGACACAGAGAGAGATATCCCAGTGAAGATCTGGTAAGAATAGACCTTCCATTTATTAGCTGTCGAGGGAACCTTCAGAAGTATTGTCAAAACCTTGATTTGGAGTTCTAGACTTTAGTATTAGACATTAATTCAGTTTGTCAGTCAAGCAGCTCTGTCTAGGTGTATTTATGGCCACTTGAGCAGACCTGCCTTCTTGTGTGGTCTTAAGCACTGTTCTAGACATTTCTGAGTTTCAGAGAGTTTATCTGTACAACAGGAGTTTAGATCCTTCAGGCTCTTGTATCTCATGCATCTGAAGTTTCACTCTGCAAAGCACTTAGTCGCTTTTCTGTAGACTCTTAAGAGAATAGGAGAGTTACCTGCCCTTAGGATGGAGGCACTGTGAGATCACAGCATCCCTTCACAGGCTCAGAGTCACTGACAGGAGGTCTCCAGTGACCTCCAGCAGAATAGAAAAATCTAGCTGCTTTCTGTAAGAGTCTTGACTAATTTCCCACATTCCACTTCTAAACCTTGATATAGTCACTAGTATCTCCAGCTAAAATCTGTGCATGCATGCACATGCACACACACACACACACACACACACATTTATTTTATATATATGTAATTTGTGTTTAGTAGCAGCACAGATAGATTGAATACTGACTCCTAATGGGGTGCCAACTTGGGACTTGGGGTTCAGGGTTGCTTGGGGTTTGGGGTTAGTGTTCATTCTGAATTCAGTATTTTCTAAAGGAAATAGAAACTGAACAGGAGCCCTCTGCTAATGCATTCTAGCCCACTTCATTATAGTGTTTTGAGTGGCACCTAAATAAATTTCATTTACACTCACATGCCTACTTGTCAAAACTCTGTTGATAATTTTATTATTGTAATATACTTTCTTCCTTAATTATTTAGTTCCAGTAAAGTAGAGAATATTAATTTTTATGGAAATTACCTGCCCCAGCAAACCTAAGCCACAAGCCTGCTCTTATTTCCATATATGTATTTTGAGAGGTATTTTAATAAATCAACCCCGAAACCTGTCATCGTGAGTTCTTCTGGGACATCCAATACTTCTGTTCATCTCGACTTCTTACGGGTGAGACAAAATGGTGCAGAGTATGTCCTGATGATTTGGGAGTTTGCCAGGAAATACCTGGAGGTAGAACCATGCAGAATCAGCCCTTTCCCCACCACTTGCCTTGGTGGACCCACTCTGAGGGATAGCACGACTGTGCAAAGAATGTTAGAGTTCTGATATCAATAAGGAGAGTGACCTTGAACTTGGGCCTGCTGGATGGCTAATCCATTTCAGCCAGTGCTTCGGTGAATTAGCTCCCTTGCGCCAGTCCCTTACCTCTGTCCACTCCTGTGTATGTACTCTATTTGACCATAAACAAATGTGAGTGCTGTGCGTTGGAGCCTAGCCTCGTGGGAATATTTATCCAGGCTATAAAATACCACCAAATGAATACAGCTGCTCTCTGGTGAGGACTCCAGTCTAAAATGCCCTGGGCAGCGCAGAGGGACATCTCTTCCCCCTCTACCTGTGGCATTTGATCCAGAGAATGAGAAAGTAAGTCGATGTCGTTTCTTCATTGGGGAGATATCTTACCCTCTTGTGGTAGCTTTATGTTGAAGAAGTCTAATGCAATGGGACTCACACGTAAGCAAAGCAGAATGTGTCTTTAGGGCCCCACCATAAGCCAGGACTTAGAACGTGTGCAAGCACAAGTGTGTCTCAGAAGCATTCACATTCCAGCCCTCCTCATACCCAAGCAGCGCAGCAGGGGCAGGATAATGTCTCAGAGCTCAAGGCTGCCCTCACCTCTCTTTCAGCCCCTGAGGTCAAGGAAAAGAAAGGATGCAAATGACCCACGTGGTGATGTTAATAGGAGGTGAAAGAAGAGTCACCTGGGAGTTAACTGTACCCCCTCCTTAGGTGGCAGGGATGCCACCACCTGTCACTTTTATGGCCCTTGCTTGCCTTTCCCTTATCTGTTTTTCCAGTGCAGTAGCAGCCAGTTCAGAGGATGGCATTTAGTGATGTAGGAGGTGTGGCTCACTGGGAGCATGTATGAAATTGTGCTGGGATGCCGGGCAGCCGCATGAGTCTAGGGGTCCCTAGTCCATCAGAGTGACTCCTGGGGTTCCATCTGCAGAGGTGTCCAGGCACGACAGGACAGGCCAGAGATGGCAGAGCAGTCAGAGCCTGTGTCTCCTCCACATGCGAGACACACTCACCCAGGGCTGGGCTTTGCCTCCAAGATTAAAGGCGAATTCCTACTTTAAAAATAAAGCCAAGCTGCGTTTTGCACCTTTTGACACTTATTAACTTAGGTCATTAAAAAAGGAGGCTAATTAAAAATGAAGTAAAACAAAAGAGTCATTTGTCTAGTGTGAAGCCAGCTCTTCCTGTGCAAGCTCCCAGCCCTGGGGATGAAGTGCCCCTCCCCTCTTTCCCTCCCTCTCCTGACTGCTCCCTACTCAGCTGAGGCCGTGGGCTGCCTCATTATGCACCTCGTAAAGGAGAGAAATCATTGTTCTCAAAATTAGCCGAAGCCAGAATTTATATTCCCTGGAAATTTTGGTTTCTTCATTGTCCTTGGAGATTTTTTTTTTCTGACTGCAGTTAAAGTAAGCGAAGTTCGATAAATGCTTAGTACTTCATTAAGGCACTTCTGAGCAAGCCTGTTCTCTCTAAGTGGTATTCTGCAGGCGTTGCCAAAGGTTGTTTAGCTCTGCTTTGAAAGGACAGTCTGGCCCTGCATGACCAAATGGCCAAAGAGTAGCAAAGTCAATACTTCAGAATAGAGAAGGTTGTTGTCTGTAGAGCCAGTTCCTCTTCCTCTTCCAGGGACAGACTCACTTTATTAAAGGACATTCAGACAAGAGGCTTTCTCTAGCAAAGCTAGAATCAAGGAGAGATGTACTCTTGAAAGACCTGAAAGCCTGCTCATTTTGCCGCACCAAGAAGTTACATAGCCAGTCCTCACTGTGCGGGAGAGGTCCACGACTTCACCAGCCTTGTCCCAGCTCCACAGTCCCCCGACCCACGCCCACAAGGACTCCAATCTGGCCTTTCTCTAGCATTCTTGGCACCTATGTAGCAAGCAGTGCCAGGTCTGGGAGGGTTCCAGGTCTGTCTGGTGGCTGGTAAGTCCCCGTTCTCCAGTTTGGAGGTGTGTCTGATGGCAGTTTTGAGGCTCCAGGGACGTTACCCAGTGGCTGCACTTGGCACCTTTCTGTATGTACTTCTAGCTAACGGGGCAGGAAGGTTGATTTTTTTTTTTTTTGATTAAGTCACCCTGAGAAATCCAATAGTGAACACACTATAAAAGCCATTCGAAGCTTGTGTTGTGACAGTAAAGCCCAGGGCAGCCCAGCAGTGCCAGATGGAAGAGGGACAAAGAAGGACCTAGGACCATCCAGAGAATGAGTTGTGGCTGTTGGTCAGGGGAAAGAGGTGCTGGACTTAGGAGCAGATGGGGCGGGGCAGATGGAGTAGCCGTGATATCCCGCAGACGGCTGTAGACTCTATCCAGGAACACTGTTAGCTTTGGAGGGGAGTGTTAATGCTGGCTACAAGCTTAGCTCCTGTGGGTGGTGACTTTGGTTTGTGTTGGAATCTGGCTGTTACCACACTGTCCTCTAGGAAGCAACTATGTCCAATAAATCACTTCTGGGTTAAGGAATATAATAAACACGTCGGGCTCCGTTTTGCCAAGAGCATGTGTGTGACATTTCCCCTTCCCTAACACTTTAGACTTGCTCAAGAAACTAAGACTAACTACTTTCGTGTCAAAGTAACCCATTTAAACCACAACCCTTACTATCTGTCTGAACATTCATGTTGACTACAAACAATTATTGTCATTGACATCTTTGAAGACAGGCGCTGCCAGCCTGTGGTGATTTAGGGACAGCCCCACACCCGTTCCTCCTCGGCAGAGCTCTGGGGTTAACTCCATGGATATAGAGGCCACATTTTGTTTTCTCTGCATGTGGGTTCTCTGCAAAGCCATGCGCAAAGCCATAAACTTGCTACAATCCAGCCCTGCTCACAGAGGTCTCCCGTTATGCCTTGATCCCCTGAAGCTGCTGAAGCACCTTTTACAGGTGGCAGAGAGGATGCTGCGGGACCCTGAAGTGTCAAGTCGCAGCAATCATCTTCAACTCCCAAATCGTCCTGAAAGGAGAAAGGCTTTGGATTTGTCTTAGGCTGTTTGGCCAAACTGGGGCACAGATGGGATAATGACTTTTACAAACAGCATTTTGATGAGAGGAGGGGAGAAAGAATCATATGTAAAATGCACAAAGGCTGCATAAACACACTGATGCCTGCAGCTGGAACAAACTAAAAAGATGTTTAATAATTTAGAACCAAGCAGGCAGGGCCTGTGCAGCTGTTGTGTGCAGGGGACCATGAAAGTCTTCCATTTGACAGCTGGCCCCATCTTTCCCCAGTTGCTACGTGAAGAAGAGAATGCAGATCTGGGATTAGCCAATCCCCGTTACCCTTGCCCATCTGCCACCAAGACCCCCAGCTCTGCCTCCCTCGCAGAGAGGCACACACATAAAGGAGACCAGCCTTCGCAAGCATATGCAGGCGTCGCTATTAGCCGTCAGGGCCGCCGATCCCAGGATCTGTTGACAAGCCGCCAGTACATGGCTGCTGTCGTTTTTGCTGGAGGGCACATTTTGCATTTCACACATTTGCAGAAATACAAAATGCTGTTGGGTGCAAACAATTCAGGGCCTAATTGGCTGAATTACTTCAATGTTACCTCGTGTCCCCCACCTGATTAACATAGCTCAGCTGGGAGGGCCCTGGAAGGAGGAGGAGACGGGATTTGGAGGGCAGGTGAAGCTGTGTTTGCCCAGGAAAGCGAGATTCTTAGCAAAGTCCCAGTTGAGCTTGGCCTGTGCCAAGCAGATAGTGCAGCTCAGGAGGGCTGCCCGGCTGCATTCTTCCACAGCAAGCCGGCGGGAGTCAGGCTGGGGAGAGGAACAAAAACATTTGGGGGCACAGAGGAGGCAGGCTGTCATGAAGGAATAGTGAGGTGTGTGTGTGTGTGGGGGGGAGGCACTGTCCTTTTTGTGAGCTGTCCAGGGTTGAGTCACCCGTTGGTATCCCAGGTAGGCACATCACAAGGCAGCCAGCCGAGGTCCACTGGCGCCAGTGCCAGGATCTTGTTGCCAGCGCAAAGATCTGCCTGGAAATGCTGCAGCCCACCTTGTTCATTGCTGTCTCCCCACCCCCACCCCCTGCCAGGCTCAAACGCTTGATTAGACAGGAACGCGAAAACTTCTCCCAGATTGTTTGACTTACTTAAAAATTGAAAACCCTGTTAATTACACAAAAATGTCAGAGTGACAAAAACTACAGAGGAAAAAATGATTGTTAGTCGGGAATATTCTGCAATTGTATCCTATTAATGAGGGCGATCATAATTTTTGTGTGTGTGTATTTTAAAAAAATTTGGAAAGCATGGGAAAGAATGTGAAAAATACAGAAACTGATTTTTTTTTTCTAAAGGCAAACTTTTCGATAGTGAATAATAGGACTTGGAGTGTTTTTTTAAAAATTTACTGTATCTTATATGATTGCAGAGAAATATTGCCAATGATCAACCAGCGTGATCAAATTAAGTATGTTATATAGAAGGGAGGGAAGCTTCCAGAGAGAGGACCTCGTTCTCATAGGAGGTCATTCTCATCTGTCCAGAAATATTGTATCTGCCTTATAACCCCGGGCTGCCCTGATCCGAGAAATTACTTTGGTGAGGGCTCTTTTCCTTGGGCTGGAATCTCTAGCCAGAAAAGACTTGCAGCGTTTGATGCACTATCTCCTGGCCAATTTGTGTGCGTTTATCAGAAATTGTGACAGGCCCCGATGTTTTGTCACCTGCGAACGCCTAGTTCTGACCTATGTTCCTAACGCTTCCTACGCTTCATGAAGGAATTCCTTCTTCAGGTCTTACCTGTGGAGGCAAATGGCTCAAGCGGAGCTGAGTTTCAGACTTCAGCCTGAGCTATGAGTGAGGAGCCTTGTGCAGAATAAGTCAGAATTGCTCCTCGTAGCTGCACCCTCAGAGCCTGGAGGCAGCAGTGTGGTGTCTGAATGGGGGACTTGGCAGTCTGGCACACCCCCCTCTCAACCAAATATTTGTCAAACTATGTTCTGTGAAGGTGGGATTTGGAATGGGAGCCAGGGACATGCAAGAATGTCCGGAACACATCGTCTTGGTGCTAGGACAGGTACCATCAACAGAGGGTGGGAAGCGTAAGGGGTACTATTGAGAGGTGCCTTACAATTGGGGGAGAGGTGGTTGGGGAGAACTGGGATTTTGTGCACATCAGAATGATTGGCAAAGAATAATCCAGAAGGTTGGCATCCAGCTCAGTCTGCCCCTGGGCACATAGCAACATAACTGCATTTCTTCTAGATGGTTCTGGCTCCAATTTTGCGCTCCTCTCATCTCTGTCTCTGTCTACCTCCTAGCTACTTCTCTGTTGGACCAAGTTCATCTTATTTGTGTATGAAATTCATCTTCTTCATGGAATCAGTGTCAGGAAACCTCTTCTCCTCTCGGCATGCTGGCTCTGGCAGGTCACAACTGCTGTGAGCGAATCTGTCACTTGATCTCGAGAATCAGTTCCTTCCAGGAGCACGCAGGACTTTGAACACCGTTTTGGAGATGTTAAAGGATGAAAGTGCTTTGTATCCTCCATGGAGGTCCCCTAGGCTAACACTGATCTGTGTGGCCATGGCCATGAGAGTCTGGGTAGCTAACAACAAAGAGCTGGATCCCTGGCCTATGTGTGCAGAAGGCATTTTCCTAAAGTGGATCTACCATTACCTCTTTCCTGCCTGACTGCTGATCCTGCTATAATTTCATTTCTTCTTGAATTTACAATCATGATTCGGATGCGGCATTCCTCTAAGCTCTGGTCAGACAAAAGACAGACTCAGAAGTTGGGGTGAAGCTCCATCTGGAACTATGGTTGCTGCCTCTGCCTCCCCAAAGTAAACACAGGAAGGGACATTATGCCTCGAAGCAGGGTGACCTGCGGTGAGGGAGGTGAGGCGCAGGCTGCTGCTACAGCGCCATTATTGCCTCTGAACCAACAACTTGGCTCTGGGAAGAACCCAGCCTCACCCTGCTTATGTTGTATGGAAATGCCATTCATGTAGGATAGGGCATGTGAGTCAGTGCCAAAGAGACGTTCAAGGGAAGAGAAGAAGCAAAGATTTGTGTTTGTCTAACATGAAAAGAAATGAGCACAGAGCAGTAAAAGCAGTGGCGATGGTCACTCATTCATTCATTCTTCCATTCATTCACACACACACTCCAGACTGTACATATCCAGAGGCACGAGAGATGAGTCAGTACTTAAGAGTGCCTGATGCTCTTCCAATGGACCAGAATTCATTTCCCAGAAACCATGATGGAGGCTTACATCCAGTTGTAACACCAGCTCCACCTGCCACACACACACACACACACACACACACACACACACACACACGCACATGCGCGCGCACACACACACACACACACACACGCACACATACATTCATACACACACACATACACGTGACACATAGACACAGATGACACACATCTATTCTCAAAAATAAAGGACTTTGTATAAAAGAAATACCATTTAGCATCTAGTGTGTGTGAATATATGCCAATGTATAGGCGGAGGCTTAGGCATGTTTGGGCTTCTCAATTAGCATATGTCTGCTTCCATGCAGATGTGCCTCATTTCCTCAGGTCTGTCACTGGCTCCTCTCCTCCCTCCTCCCTTGCAGTGGAACAACCATGAGCATGCTGATCTGTCCTTCCTCAGGGGCCCACTGAGTACCTCTCAGCACAGCACATGTTTCTAGTGACTATATCTGCTTTGTAGTCAGTCAGAAAGGCCCATGTGAGGATCAGATCCACTGTGTTCCACCCTAGACCTTCACCAGGACTCTGCTGTCCAGCTGGTCTTTCCCACGCTGAATAGAATCAGAACATTAGAAACAAAGAGCCAGACTTGTACTGAGGTGGCCTTTGACCTCAGGAACTTTCTGTGAGGAAGTCTCCAACATCTTCCTCTGTCTCTTTAATGAGGTCTTGAGTAGGGGCTTGGGTGAGCTGACGCAATGTGGACTTCACAGCCTTAGACAGATCACTGGGCCTCTTCTGTGGGCCTGGTAAGGATCCTGCTTTTCCATGCCCAGTTGACCAGAGGGCTGGGGCAACCCTGATCAAAGAAGGGAGACAGTGGATGCCCAGGCCTCTTGATCAGAAAGCCCTAATTCTGAGTCCCTGGATCTCTTATATATCCAGAATTCCATTCATTAGCTCAAGAATGAGCTGTGCTCAGGGAAACAGGTGTGTTTTAGGTTACAGAAAAGGAAGACACAAAGAAAGATGGCAAGGAAAGGGTATTTTCTAAGGAAATTGAGAATTAATGAGATGGAGACATTGGAAAGCTCTGTCAGAGCGCTGGACAGGCACCTGTGCCTTGGAGGTGTGAGGCGACAGGGTCCTGCAGCAAGCGGTGTGGAGACATTAGGCTGGCAGGGATCCGCCGTAGCCGGAGAGGTAGTCTCTGAGGTCTTGAGGAGAAGAATGTGAGTACAGGAAGCCAGGATCTCCACTGGCTTGCTGCTTATATGTTTTGACCTAGATGGAAATCCCTCCAGCCAGGTGGCTGTGCATAATGCTTAGCTTCGTTGGAACAAACTCACTGGAAGTTTCAGGAAACGCCTACAAGTCTAATAAAGGCTTGGCATTGACCCTGCCTTTCCCCATCACAATATTTACAGCTGAGCACAGGGAATTTCTGCTGCATTGATTGGAGCAGCCCACAGAGATGCCTCGGGACCCTGTGGTAGAGGACAGTGTCACTCACTGCCTGGCTGGGACATCTCTCCATCTGGATTTATAGGAGAAGCATTGAAACGTGAACTATGGCTGAGGATTTCTGAGTGTCGGTGGATCTGAGCACTGATGATGCTTTTGGTCTCAGCTGGACTGACTTGATGTGAGCCTGAGTTGCAGGGAGAGGCAGGCAGAAGGGATGTGGGTGGGACATAGACCTGTCTTTTCATGACAGAACTGGAAGTCCTGGATTCAACTGCAACTGGTTTAGGTTGACGTGGATTCCCCACCACCTTCGCTTGGTCTCTAGAATGCTGGGATTGTAGGTATTCGATAAGGACTGTGGTCTGACTTTTTGGGCAGAGTCTTATTTACCATCTTCCTACTTGTAGACCATCAGGTGTGGAGGGAGCCTGAGAAGCAGGCACAGGGGCTTCTGTCAGCTTCACCTGGGTAGCACCTCTTCCATTCTTTACGCTTGTACTCAGTCCCCAGGGATAAGCACTCCTGGTTCTCTGGCATTGGCACAGGCAGTTTGAGTTTTAGTTATCCAAATGAGCTGAACAATGACTCTGTTTCTTATGCTTTAGATGAAAAAGAGGAGTAAGAATCAAGGAAGGGTGGCTTTTTTTTCACTCCCATGCAACTGTTTTTGTTTATGAATGAAATGACATGTTTATGACTGCACATGTATCCATAGACTCTATGTAAATACACCCTGCATGCATGTGTGTAAATATGTATGGGGGGTCATGCAAGTGTATTAAAAAATTCCCAAATGCTTCCTGAATCTCATATACAACAGGCTTTGGAAGAGAGAAAAAAAAAGTGAGAGAAAATGAAATCCAGATCTGTAATTCCTAACAGGAGAAATGTGATCCTTTTCAATGTTTAAGTAATATTTCCTGTAAAACATAGGAGGCCATCTGCAAAGCTGTTTCCACACACATTTCCAAGTGGTGAGTGCATCGGTGGGAGACAGAGGCAGCGCCAAGCCCCCCTCGGGGAATGGATGGCTGAGGCTTCGGGAAGCCAGCATGGCGATTTGGCAAAATGGTGGAGCTTCTGCACAGTTCTAATTTGTTTAATTTACTTGCATTTTACATGCCAGGGGGGGGACTGAGGTAGCCATTGAAGAAGCCTAGAAAGTCTGTGGCATTAACCTCTTTGCAGAGTGAGACACTGTAGGGAAACCTATTTGGTCTTTCGGAGACTGTGACAAGGACCATGCCTGAGAGTCTCTGGGGTCCTGCAGCCAGGGGGCAGCCATCCGGCTTGGCATCACCAGTGAGTGTCCTTTCTGGCTCTTTAAGTCTGTTATAAAATTCCATTTTATTATTGATCTCCAGGGTCACTGTATGAATTCATTTTAGTAAATGTTACAGCCCCCGTGAAAGGTCTTCGTTTCCCCCAAATCGACAATCTGAATAACCGTGTTATTCCCACCACTCCTCTAGAAATTTGTTTAGTTTCGCTTATTTTAAGGGTATTAATCTATATATCCCAGATTCAATTTGAATTCTAACTTTGATTGATTCCTTTCCTAGAGAGTTAACTTTTCAAGTTGATACACATGGCTTTAAATGACTATTGTACATTCCATAGAGCTTGGCCAACACATACCTGTGCTTGTTTATTTGTTTGTTTTGGTTTTTGTTTCCATTTTGGTTTTGGTTTTGGTTGTCCTCCCAAGATCTCAGGTAAAATTTTGACAGATCTGATGTGGGTGCCAAGCCACAGCTGGCTGTGATTTAATTTATAATGAGCAGTCAGAACTTACTGGAGTTACACATTTAAAATTTTAAAATCAAACCTTAGACATAGTGCTTGAAAATCTTCTCCCAGGTGGATACATACATAAATGTGTCTTTGATGCTCATACTGGACTTTTCATTTGAAAGCCATGTTTGTATAAAGCAACAGGATACAATGGCCTTTCTATAGAATGCCAGCTTCTCTCACGATTTATCTTATTTTGTTTTGTTATTTTTGTTTTTTGATTTCATTTATGTCTCCTTCTGTCTTTTGGCCTTTTCATCCCCCAAGCCCTGAATTATGTTTTTCCCCTGTACACATAGTCAGGACTAGGATGAGTCACGGGGGTTAGGATAATTCATCCTGAATCAGAAGTGCTCCTTGTCTTCCACAGACTCTTTCAGCCGTCCTCTCATGGACAGAGAATGGGTCTTTTTCGATTGATGCTATGCTATGAGTGTCGATATCATAGCTTAACTTCTGCCCCACAGCACACCCTTAGAGGCAAGAAGTGTGAAAACCAGAGGGTGTTGAGCTGGTTGAAACCGAGTGTAAATTTACTGGAGGACTCATGCATGCCAGGGAAAGAGAGAGTTGTTTAACAGTTTCTGGCAATAAAAATGGTGACCCTTCACTGCTCCAAGAAGTACCCTCTGACATATTGTTTTTAGAAGTTGATGGCCTGATTTCCAACAGCTAGAAGAACAGACTTCTCCCTCAGGGTCTGTCTCCTGCTGGCTGTGGGAGGGCATGCATTGGACAGAGCTCTCCCTTAGAGACTCATGCAAGGAGCGGGCGAAAAGGGACAGCAGGAACTACTTAGCTTTCTGCATCATCTCCAACCAAGTTCATTATGGAAGAGCTCTTCCATACAAGTCAGTTGTGACAAAGGGGTCTGGTAGGGAGATGCTTCGGAGGGAGATGCTTTGGACACGATGCCAGTGCTTAATTAATACCACTATCATTCTCGATAGGGCAGATGAAATTTTCAAAGGAAGATATGCTTTTAAAACATGAAAAATCAGCCAACAACAGGTTCATCTTGACCTGAGAGGACTTCCACTGTATTACCTGCCTTCACCAACTGTAGGGTCAGGCCCCTTACTGTATCCCTGTGCTCCTCCATCCACTGTACCTTTGCCTGCGTATATACCATCTCTCCAGAAAAGAATCCAAAAACTAAGCCTTCAGAGAAGAAGCCTGAAACATCTAATAGAGGTCCTCTGACCTAGAAAGATGCCATACAGACATCATTTTACCTTTTTGTTATTTCTGAAGAGCCTTTTATAGTATAAGAAAAAAAGACACAGAAGTGTGTCTGGGAGTTTTTCCTACACTGGTTGACTTCCTGATAATGACCTGCACTTAGGAGACACAACAATGACTGTCTTTGATGTGGCCATTACCAAATCCAGTGGTTCCCCCTGGCCCTACTGAAGCCTTTCTTCTATCAAAGTCATCCATTGGTAGGCTTCAGAACAACCATCAGGAAAAGTAAAATTCACAGGCCTGCTTCTGCTGCTGCTGCTTCTTCTTCTTCTTCTTCTTCTTCTTCTTCTTCTTCTTCTTCTTCTTCTTCTTCTTCTTCCTCCTCCTCCTCCTCCTCCTCCTCCTCCTCCTCTTCTCCTCCTCCCCTCCCCTCCCCCTCCCCTTCCCCCTCCCCTTCCCCCTCCCCCTTCCTCCTCCCCCTCCCCCTCCCTCCTCTTCCTCCTCCTCCTTTTTCTTCTCCTTCCCCTTCCCCTTCTCCTTCCCCTTCCCCTTCTCCTTCTCCTCCTCCCCCTCCTTCTCCTCCTCTTTCTCCTCCTCCTCCTTCTCCTCCTCTTCCCCCTCTTCTTTCTTCTCCTCATCCTCCTTCTCCTCCTCATCCCCCTCCTCTTTCTTCTTCTTCTTCTTCTTCTTCTTCTTCTTCTTCTTCTCCTTCTCCTTCCCCTTCCCCTCCCCCCTCCCCCTCCTTCTCCTTCTCCTCCTCCTCCTCCTTCTCCTCCTCCTCCCCCTCCTCTTTCTTCTTCTTCTTCCTCTTCCTCTTGTTCTTCTTCTTCTTCTTCTTCTTCTTCTTCTTCTTCTTCTTCTTCTTCTCCTCCTCCTCCTCCTCCTCCTCCTCCTCCTCCTCCTCCTCCTCCCTCTTCTTCTTCAAAAACACATAAAGAAAAGCTTGGAATAAATTGACTACTGGCCTCCATTCCTGGGCTTCATCCTGTAGGCCCTCAGGGAAAGCGTCAAACATGATGTTTGATTTGATGTTTACTGGAAGGGTACAAGCTTGCCTTCCCAGTTAACATGGGGTGAATTTAATTGGTTTTCACCCTTAGTGTCACAACATGAGCCAAGGCTATCTCAACTGCATGCCAGACAAGGTCAATCAGCAGCTTCAGGACAGATGAAGAATAAACACATAAATGTGAAAGATGGTGCTTCATGGCTGACTGTCATTAAGTTCTTCCTTGGTAAGTCAACACTTTAAGGAGCAGTGGGGATGCTTGCAACAGGTCAGATATAGTTCTAAAATAAGATGTATTCTAGCAATTTTCTCACATACCAGCCTCATGGTACAGAGCCCTGTAGAAAAGACTTCCTTTCCTGGAAAGTGTCACACAATTACATGAATGGCACTTCCCAGGCAAGAGGGGTCAGGCCCTTCAGGTGCTTCTCAAAGTTCGAGGTCATGCAGGTGCCGGGCCGGACATGGACCCCGGTGGCCTCCGTTATGTGCCTGCCTAGATTCCAAATGGGATCTTAACGGAAATTAATTCATTTATTCCATCTTTATTTGGCACCTTTTCTAATTTGCTTTCAGGACTTGTAGTCTGCTGAGCAGAGTCGTGTCAAATCACCCTGATGCTAGCGGCAAAGCTCAGTCGACAGAACTGTGGTCAGAAAGGCCAGAAAATGGCTCTTCAGCTTTGACCCTGGCGTCCAGCCCCTGCAAGGCTTTGGTAGGGCAGTCTCTCACCAATACCCAAGGGTAGGCTTTGCAGGGAGGTCAGACGATGCTTGTCTGGAAGATTCTACCTCTGTGGACTTTCTGATGGTAATGTCTGAGCACATCTGTTGTCTGTTGCCTTCTTTAAGTCCTCAATCCCTTTCCTATCTTGCTTGCCTTCTTGCTGGGAGGTTTACACTGTCTTCTTCTTCTCCCACATCAACTATGGAAGGCCTCTTCTTCTAGGGCCCTTGGGTAATCTTCATTTGTGTCCATTTCATTATTCCCATGGGAAGAATCTCAAGTCTTTTCCTGCCTTTCTTTGATAGCTAAACTCTAGGAAAGAAAACATGAGAGGTTATCTAGGACCAAAAGAAGGAGCTCAGAGTTGTTCCTGATGGTTTCACTGATGATTTGGGGTAGGGCAAAAGTTTTGACAGTAGTATGGCTGTGTCCCATAGTAGACATTGTAGCAGTGACATACACAGGTGGGATGGAGAGATGGTTCTGCAAGCAAGAGCACTGGCTGTTCTTGCAGAGGATCTGAGCTTAATTTCCAGAACCCACATGGTAGCTCAAAACCATAACTATAGTCCCAGGGGATCTGATGGTTTTTTCTGGTCTTTGTGGATACCCAGCACACTACACATGGTGCACAGACATTTATGCAGGAAAAACACCCATGGGTGTAAGGTAAAAATATTAAAAATTAAAAAAGGAACAATGAAATACACATTTAAAATGGCAAACACACACACATACACACACACACACACACATCCTAACAAAATAAAAATTTAAAAGACTGTCTGGAGTGAGCTCTGAGGTCCTGGATCCTGCAGTTCCTGGAACTCTCCACCCCATGGACTTGTGCTTTTGATGAACTTGTACTTCTTCTCCTGCCCCAGATTTCAGAGCAAATAGAG
>NC_067472.1:69005317-69107817 GCF_947179515.1 Apodemus sylvaticus | reverse complement strand
CTAGTCCCACCCTCTCATCCCCTTCTTCTCAGAGAAGGAGAGCCCTTGCCTCCAGTACCAAACCGTTCTGGCTCATCAAGTCTCATCAGGACTAAGTATATTCTCTCCTACTAAAGCCAGACAAGGAAGTCCAGATAAGGGAAAGAGGTCCAAAAGCAAGCAACAGAGTCTTAGTCCCAAAAGGTAGCACATGCTGGTAAGGATGTGGAGCAAAGGGAATACCATTGCTGGTGGGAGTGCAAATGTATATAACCACTTCAGAAATCAATCTGGTGGTTTCTCAGAAAATCGGGAATAGTTCTACTTCAAGACCCAACTACACTACTCCTGAGCATATAGTCAAAAGGTCTTCTACCATACCCAAGGACATTTGCTCATCTATGTTCATAGCAGCTTTATTTGCAATAGCCAGAAATTGGAAACAACCCAGATGTTCCCTCAACAGAAGAATGAATAAAGAAAATGTGCTACTTTAACATAATGGAATACTGTTAAGCTATTAAGACAAGAACATCATGAAATTTGCAGGAAAATGGATGGAACTGAAAAAAAATAACATCTTGAATGAGGTAACCCAGACCAAGAAAGACATGCATGGTACTCATAAGTGGATATTACATAAAGTACAGAATAACCATACCACAATCTACAGGCCCAAAGAAGCCAGGTGCAAGGAGGGTGCAGGGAGGATGCTTGAATCTCACTCAGAGGGGGAAATAAAATAGGCACCAGAAGAGGATGGAGAGAGGGAACTGGGTAAGAGAGGAGGTGAGGAAGAGAGTTGAGGTGGGGATGAAATATGGGGTAGAGCAGGGGTAGGTAGTTAGAGGCCTGGGAGAGAGGAGAGACATAGGTACAGAGCTAGTGGGGTGTATGTATCTCTGGGGCAAGCCAGGGACCTGGGACAGGAAAGGCTTCTAGGAGGAAATGGGGTGACTCTAGCTGATAGTCCTAGCACCAGGGGATATGGAACCTGAAGTTTAATTTAGGGGAGGAATGAAATGTGTGTGCTTGTTTGTATTTGTTTTGTTGTTGTTATTTTGTTTTGGTTTTTGTTTGCTTTTTAGAGACAGGGTCTTGCTGTCTGACTGACCTAAAAGTTCTATGATCTATCCCTGGCTGATCTAAAACTGCTACGTAAACCAGGCTGACTTTGAACTCAGAGATCTGCCTGTCTCTGCTTCCCCAGTGCTGGGGTTAGAGGTGTGTGTCACCATGGCCAGCAAGGAGTGTAAGTGATCATGTAAGAATCTAACCAAGGGCCTGATGCATGTTAAACACACATGCCACCAACAAGTTGCACCCCCAGGGGCTTTTATAGCTAATTTTGTAAGTAATGGGAGGTGTTGAATGTACCCACCTTCAGTGTCACCGGGAGACATAGCTGTGTCCTGTACCCATGCAGACAGGTCACATCACTGCCATGCTGATTGGAATCTTGGAGGACACTGTGGAACCCAGATGCAGGGTCTGTTCCTGGCCACACACAGTCTTGCACATGGTCTCTTTAGCTGAGTCCAGCCTTGCTTGGTGCACTCATACTTAGTCTCTGGGTACCAGGAATGATATGGGCTTACAACAACTGGACTGCCTCTGATATATGATGTGAGGGGGAAGAAGGCGGGACAAGGAGGTGGCAGGGAGGATTACCTAGCAGTCCATTTCCAATTTCCTGGCTCCCTGCTCTTGGCACGTGTTTGTGACTGACTTTAGACAAACTCTGAAGATGTGTGCAGGTGGGCAAGGAGGGGCGGGCACTTCCTCCCTAAACTAAAGGTGGTTGCATTAAAAGAGTGAGCCCCATTCTGTTTCTATATTTCTTCTTGGTGCTAATCAATTCATTGCATCAATCTTCACAGAATCCATGTTTCCAGGTGAGGGGCACAGCCTACCAGGACTAAGGACATCAAATTCCCAATACAATTTACAGCCCAGCACCCCAATTTCACTAGCTACCATCTCACCTGGCTCTAATGACACATTTTTCATTTTCATTCTTTCCTTTAGGATTCAGATAAATAATCTGTCATCAAACTGTTTTTAGGGGGGAAAAAAAGAGAAGAATGTGACTCCCAGAGGGACCAGGATCCCTGTTGTTTCCAGACTCACTAACACCCACAAATCAGCCATCAAACAATAGTTTATATCCTGACAAAGACATGTACCAACCTCGTAAAGAAGACCAGACTAAAAACTACTGTTGCCCAAACCAGCTCCAGAAGAACAAGCCAGGCCCCTTTACTCCTTCCATCTCTCCCTCCTCCTCCTGGTTCCAATTGGCAGAGTCTCGGAAAGTGCGCTGGCAGGAGAGTTTTAATTTATTGATGTTTCTGCCCCTACTGTACGTTCCCGGCTCCTACTTCAGTGTAATGGATGGAGCAGATGTTTGACACGGCAGCACCCCTTCATAACTCCACTCTTCAAACACACTTTTACAAGTACTTACTCGCATGGGTTCCCATTCAGCACAGGAAGCTGAGGTCATCGTGAAACACGAGGCTCGGGCAGGAGTCTGAACTCATGTGTTCTGCAGCTGGGCCTCCATCTTCTGGGCACGTTAGCAATTTGTGAAACAGCCATAATTTTCAGCTTATGGACAAAGAAATAAAAGTGTTGACACCATTATTGTAACATCTGTGAGGGGGGAAATACAGGCCTGTTTCTTAGTGCACAAAATGGCACCAGAGTTATAAAGCTTCTTTAATGCCTAATTGTATTCATTATCAGCAGGCACTGCTGCTAACGAGAGTAATTTCTAACGACTTAATGGAACCTGAAAGGTGAAGACACCACACCAGTGGTCTTTACCTCATGAGCTGTCACGTCTGCATGCTGCACAACTTCTGGCACTGGATGTGCCTCTTGAAACTGGCCATCCTCCAGAGTGGCTCAGACAGGTAGCCAGACACAGGATCTGTTAACTTCATGGAAGGGTACTACTGAAGAGAGTGGGAAGTGGGGTTCATTCTTAGGTTTCTGGAGTGTCGTTGTCTTTTGGCGGATTGATTCCTGAAGGTTTCTGTTTCCTTACACCCACCCCAACATACTTAGTAGCAAGTGCCTATGGACATGAGTGAGATGCTGGGGATATGTGGTGGAGACAGCCCTGCAAGGCTGTGGAGTGTCATTTATGGGTGAGAATGTGGCTGGGCTAGAAGATATAATGAACTTATATCCCCCCAGGGTCTGCAGAGAAACTGCCTAGGATCCAAACCTTTCCTTCACGGTTGGTTGGGGATGACCTAGGGACCCAAAGCTTCCCCTAGCAGGCAGACACATCATTATGCCTGTCCTGTATGCAGATGGTGGCCACCAAGACAAGCCTTGGCACATGTAGCTGATGGAACTGTCATGGAACTGGATGAATACAGTCCACTCACAAGCTGTGGCGTGTGTATGCATGTATGTGTGTGCGTGCATGCATGTGCGTGTGCGTGTGCATGTGCATGCGTGTGTGTGTGTGTGTGTGTGTGTGTGTGTGTGAGAGAGAGAGAGAGAGAGAGACAGACAGAGAGAGAGAGAGAGAGAGAGAGAGAGAGAGAGAACATGTTGTGCATATTACAGGAATGGGTGTAGACAATCTTCCCTTCCCAAACAATTTCTGAGTTAGCTCACATTTCACCGGAGTCTCACTTGGGACAATAACATCTCCACAGCATTTCTCCAGCCTCGCACAGCAAGGCATGAGGCCCCTGCCTTGTAGGAGACAACTCAGGAACCTGGTGTGGCTTCCTGGATCACATCTTTTGCTTCATTTCTTTGTGTGACTCCATGCTGAAAATGTGTTGTTTAACTACTAAACACCTGACTATCTAAGCATGCTACTTCCCTATCCCTGTGAGGCATTTTAGCCTAGTTATGTTGCCATGACTTGACAGGCACACTGTCTCAGGCCAATAAATGTCAACAGGCAAGCTATATGGTACTCCAAAGGGAATGGTGGAGAAGGCTCTCTTAGGCTCTCTCTCTCTCTCTCTCTCTCTCTGTCTCTCTCTGCCTCTCTGTCTCTCTCTCTCGCTCTCTGATCTGTCCCCTTCTCCTTTTGGTACAAGTGCTGCTAGAATGGAAGTGGAACCCTGAAAAAAGTCAGAACCTCAAGCTTGAAGTTCAAAGCTTCATCTAATGTATGGAGCTGTTCCCTGTGTCTGGTGACAAGGTCTATAAGAGCATGTCACCACAGGCAGAGTAAAATTGGAGAACTGCACATCCAAGCACACATACATATGTAGATATCTGTATACTCCACCTGCATATGTAGAGGTGTAGGTTCTGGTATGTGTATAGAGGCCAGAGGACAACCTTGAGTACCATTCCCTCAGGTACTCGCTATCTTGATTGATGCATGCTACTTCCCTATCCCTAAGAAAGGGTCTCTTATTGGCTTTGAACCTGGCAAACAGGCTAGGCTGGCTGGTCAGTAGGTCCTAGAGATCTGCCTGTCTCCACCTCTCCAGTGCTAGATAATAATCATGTACCAGCATACCCTGCTTTTTTACATAGATTCTGAAGATTCAACTAAGGGCCCTATGCTTGCTATGTAAGAACTTTACTAAGATGTCTGCTTAGTTTCCAGATGGGTCTGTTGGATGAGGCAGACATGTCAATGATAATTCAGCATCTGATAATTCTAGCATCTTGCTAGGAACAGGGGACCTATGAGGCGATGGGGGACACTTTGGGGATCAAAGCAAATGAATAGTGCATCTTGACGAAGCTGGCTCTGGGTCATTTTCCCGAGTGGAGTCTAAACATGCAAGCACAGTCATGGGCTGTCTCACCACATAGTTTGAGCCTCAACTTTTGATGACAGGAGCGGACAGCTCAAATGTGCAATTTACACATTAAGAAGCTTTGATTATGGAGACCTTTCATGAAAGGCTGGCTGTCCAAAATTATGTGTTAAAAGTCTGGACTGCTCTAAGAATGGTCAAATTATTGTCTTCACTAAATAGGAAAAAAGCCAGGGTCAAGTCATTTACCCAGGGCTGCTCTGCCTGTGCCCTTAAGATCTCAAGTCTCTGTCTGCCATCTCTGGTTCAACCCCCTGGTCAGTGCTATAGGATCCAGCAACTTTGGTGCCAAGCAAGGGTGATGGCTACCATAACACCCTCACAGAGAATTTCCCAGAAGAATCTTGAGAAGCTACTCAGGGTATTCCCAGAGACCCATTGGATGAATACTGACCTGGAAACTGTTCTATTGACCTGGAAGTGAACGAAAGGGCTCTTAGGCTCCTGAAATCCAATCCATCCGCCTCTTCAACTTTAAGGCTCAGACATTTAAGGAAAGAGTTTCGAGACTTCAGTGACCTGTGTCTAAGTGCCAATACTTTTCTATGGACAATTCTGCCACTCCACTGACAGCTTAGAAATAGAGATTTCATTCCCCAGGAGCATTGTTTCTGCCAAGCTAACAAAACAATGGTGCAAGAAAAACCATGTCATGTCTACAAAGACACTGGGTGGGCCTTTTACAGTATAAGGCAAATGGCCCTTGATACCTGGTGCACCCTTTGACAGAAAGCTGTGTGATAAGACAGTGCTTCCTTTCCAGGGAGTCACTTGTGTTTCTGTTGAGGAGGAGGAGTGCCTGTCAGCCTGCACTGGGCTCCACTTTCTTCTGCCCAACACTGCAAACTCAGGTGAGATAATTAACATCTGTCTGCATGCCTTGTTTCCTTTGAATTTCCACAATACTAGGATCAGGAGGTAAAAGTTCTGAAACCTTCCATAATGCTGGCATTGCCATGGGAACCCTTTTCCTAGGATTTTTCAAATTTACTCCAAGTCTCTAAGCAGCACGTGCTCCAAACCAAATATTAAAGAAGTCCTTTAAGGGGGAACAGAGGCTGAGGCTGCCAGGAAGTTTGGTCATCCCTAGAGAGTGACAGTTGAGGTAAAACTTAAGCAGGCATCACACTCTTGAGCAGGTAGCAGGACTCAGACTTTGTCACATGTTAATTAAGAAACTCAGGGCCAGCTTTAAATGAAGGTAAGGTGTGAGCTTGTGTTTCTGTATCGCTGTGCCCAGCCAAGGTTTCTATAATTTTTTTTTTTTTTTTTTTTTTTTTTGGTCTTCTCAACTTGACTGGAATTGCTTAGGAGATACAACTCTTGAGTGTACCTGTGAAGATGCTTCCAGAGAGGATTAACTGAGGAGCTAATGATACTAACCACATTTAGGATAGGGGACTCTTCCTTCCTCGGGGTCACCTTCTTGTGGGTTAGGTACCCAGATTAAATACAAAGAAAAAGGTAACCAAGCATGGACACTGAGTACAGATGATACTTCAAGCCCTGTTTCCTTGCCTTCTCCCACCATGATTGACCGAATCCTCAAACTGGGCCAATTAAACAATTTCTTCCTTAGTCTATTTCCTGTCAGGCATTTGGTCACAGCAACAAGATAAGCCACTGTCACCACTCCCAGCTCTGTGACTCTTTACAGGTTGATGCTCTAGATTGGCTCATACCTGATGTCCCTTCCGCTGGAGAACAGCACCATGCTTCCTCTATAAAGGGAAGAGCAAAGCTCCGCTGGTCCTGGGTCCGGTGAAGGTCTTTTTTTGTAGTTGAAGAAATTCAACTGGTCTGTGGGGCTGGTGTGGGATACCCTGCCACCAGGAAAAAATGTTTAGGAGAGATAATATAATTCTGGTTATTCTCCAGATGTCTGAGGGAGAGCATGTGGCTCTTAGCTTTAGTGGTTTCATAGGAAGCCATTGCATTGGGAATCCCCCACCCACTTCCAACAGTACTGTGACTAGCATGGATGTGAGCAAAGGAGAGGGCTTTCCAGTCTTTGTAATGAGCTTGAGAGAGGGCTGGCAGCCTGCCTTCTTTCCTTCCCTCCCTCCCTCTCTTCCTTTCTTCCTTTCATCTGTCCATCTGTCCTGCCCTCCTGCCTTCTTCCCTACCTACCTGTCTCCCTGCCTCCCTGCCTTCCCATCAGTAAGGAGGCAGAAATTCACCAGTGACCAATGACAGTCATAGAAACAGTACATATGTCCAGGCTCCATCCTAAGCCTTCGATGCTGCCCAATGTTAGTTTCTGGGTGAACACTCATTCCATTTGAGAAAACAAACCACCGGTCCAGCTCAGAGGTACCATGCTTTATTGCTAAGAGCAAACTACAGACTTGACCTTGAAGCATCAACATGCTGTTTACAAACTAGGGACTGAGGCTCTGAGGAGGCAAGCAGGTCTGTTGGAACTTTAAGGTAGGCATATTAAAACATCAAGAGAAAGTAGTCAACCTGCCCCACAGCCTGCAGCCTGCAGCCTGCAGCCCGGAGCAGGAAGCAGAGGGCAGGTAGACCCTTTCTCTGGGGAGAATGGGCAGCTTTGACTGCCAGGCTTCTAGAAGGGAAAGAAGGAGAAAGTGGGCTAGAGATGACCCATCTAGGCTCAGTGTTGGGGGCCTCTGTGTCTCCTCTCTTCCAGAAAGTATGCCCCAAATGCCAGAGGACAATCTTTTCTTTGAACAGATTTTTTTAAAGCCTAGTTTTAGTGCAGGGTTGGAGGGATAAGGATGACAGGTTTAAATGGAAGCAAAAAATCCACGGCCAGCCACATACTAATTTCAGCATATTTTCCTTGAATTTAAAGTGAACTTCTACCACGGTCATACCCAGCTATGCAGTGAATGTCTATGGCTATTTGGAATTTGTTTCTGATATTTCAGCTTCTGAGTAGTTTGTTCATATTTAGGAACAAAACATTTGCATTTTAAAATTGATTTCCGAATATAGACTTCTACAAACTGGTTTAGAATTCCGACTCCTCCACCGGATCCGGGATTAAAATAGAGACATCTGCCAGGAGCAATCAATTGAGATGAGTTTAAGGCTTGGCTTTGTTTTTGTTTCTGTCTCAAAGTGTGATGCAAACTGATCTTAGGCAAAATTCCCAGGCACAGCACTCAGAGTGAAAACACTGAATGCCCACTGAAGCCTGGTGCAAGCTTGCTGTCTGGATCTCGCCATGATCTCTCCATCTTCAAGCCCTGATACGGTAGCTGCAGAGTCTGGTTCTGTGCCCTGGCAGGCCTCCCTCAGCACACAGGGCCCACAGAAGCTTCTTTCCGGCCACCAGAGGCATTTCCAGGCCGTCATGAGGACATCCAATGGCACAGTCCATGCAGTCATCTAAGAAAGTGCTTCTGGGCCTGTGATGCCTCTCCTTGCTGTCCACTTGACTATGTCTGCAATTAACTAAAATCTAAGCAGCTATATGGAGGGAGTTTGTTCTTAATTAAATCATTTGAAGTGGGAAGAACCACTTTCAATCTGAACCTGTTGAAGTGGGAAGATCCACCACCTTCAATCTGGGCTACACCTTCTGCTGCAGCCTATATGAAGGACATGGAAGAAGAAAGCTTGATCTCTTTGCCTGATTGCTCTTGATCTCACTAGCAAGTCCGTCCCTTCACCAGCAGTAGAGCTTACTTCTTTGGGATTTGGGCACATACTGAAGACCAGCTGAGCCATCCAGCCACAGGAGCTTAACAACTACTGAATTCTAGGAACTTCTTTTGGTAGAGAGCCATTGTTGGACTAGCTAGACCACAGCCTGAAGGCCATTCTAATAACCCACCTTTCTACATATGTGTGTAAACATACATACACACATATAGGCATGCATATACACAGACACATGCATGCATATATACATGCATATGTGTGTTTATATATATATGTATGTATATATGTATATGTGCATATATTCATTCTATAGGTTCTTTCTCTCTAGAAATAATCCCTGATTAGCACAATCCCATATCAGGCTACTAACAGGAGGATAAAAAAACCTTATTTGGAGGCCAGAAGTATTTTATAAGGAGCCCTCAATAAGTTATCAGGGTGAAAGTTGACCTTCCTGCTATTAAACTGGGTGGAGAATATTTTTGTGGATTTTGGCAGCAACTCAACCCTTTGCACCGAGATTTTGCAATAGGAAAACTAGGTGGTAAGAGATCACCTTCGATAAAACAGAGCAAGAGAGGATGGAGCTAGGGACCCTCTCCTCTTCCTACGTAGTGTTCAGCTCTCAAGCATTCCAAGTGGTTGGGCTATAAGTACCAAGCAGGGAAGGAGACAGGGTCCTGGTCAATAAATAGCCATGTTACATGTCTGAAATGCTTTGGAACATAGACATTGGCCACTGTTGAGATCAGAAGTAGCTGGGTGATAGAGTGTTTTTGTCCTTGGGGAAAAGAGGCCAGTCAGCTCCAGTTCTACCAATAGGTGTCTGAGTCCTCTAATAGGCAGGCAACTCACTGCTGATGGCGGGTGGTTCTTCATGGGAAAGCCCTCCCCATGCATTTCTCATACCAGGGACACCTAAGTCTCAGAAGGGAATGGGGGCTTAAGGGGTTTCTCCCAGATGACACTCTAGATGCCGCTTACAACTAACCCAGTGATCTCGCTGGTTATGATGCATCCTTCATGACCCCAAGCTGTGTCACAGAGGTGTGTGCCCATCCCCATGGTCCATCCACTCTGCCGTGGCTCTTTTCTAGTGAGATTACTCTAGGAAGCTGCTGCAGGCCTCCTGCTGCTCTGGGCCCTGCTTTTCCCACCCTGGAGTCTAACCATATTGAAAAAGCATTTCCCAAATGCATAATGGTTTAGACATAGTATGTCTTAGGCTCAAGCTGTAAAGTCTGCACAGATGGGGGTCTGGCCTGCCCCTCAACTCTGGCCCAGTTTCCTCAAGGAACTGATGAAGGCAAATACTGCACTTTGTATTTTGACAGCTGCCTGCACTTTCTCACATGCCTCTCAAGCCTGGGAGGCATGTGAGGCAGGCTACCCCCACTTCTCAATAAGGAAGTTAAGAAATGATTCGTGCTTGAGAGGATTCATCAGTAAGAATTAGTACTGAGAGACTTTGCGCCCCAGCACAACTATGTCCCCACTACAGGCCATTCCCAGTAGTAGTTACATGGTTCCACCAACCTTTGATAACAGCCATGTTGTCACCTGCCTCTCTCCCTTTCCTCCAGCAGGCCACCTGCCACCTCTGACCTTTCCCGACTTCCAGAATCAGCATGCACATTTTCACACTATCTTCAGCAAGTGTTGCTGAATGCTACATCTTAATTAATGCTCATGTGTGTTTCTCTGTGCATGTGGTCTGAGTGAGTAATGTGTATTTGTGTATCTGCATGTTTGTGAGCTTTTGTGCATCTCTGAGGATGAGCATGTTTGTGGTATACATGTGTTTGACATGTGTGTACATATGTGTACGTATGCATGCATATATGTACGTGTAGGATTGTACTAAAAGGTCAGGATCAATGGGGAGTGAACATGGACAGAGGCCATCAGCATCTTCAAGGAGCCCCAAAGGTGCCCAGGAAGAGAAACTTGTTATGTACCAGTCAAGTTCATAATGTTTTACTTTCAGCAAATGGAGATTGAGTCATAGTTGGACATCAGGGGACCCTAGAAGGTCTTCACAGTTTGAGTTTTATCTCTGGGGTGCCCTCTATGAACAATGGGGAGCCACTGAGGACAATTCAGCAATAGTAGGTATGTGTTTGGTTTTGTCTCGGGGCACAATAGAAGAGAAAACCAAGTGAGAAATCAAGGTGCCACTGAACCCTGGAAGCACGTGCACACCTGGAGGGCATTGTGCTCCATATGGAGGTGACCCAGACAGGGACTCTGGGAGAGGATGGAGGAAGTTCTACCTGGTCTGGAGGACTTGGGCTGGGCATAGTCTCAAAAGCCCAGGGAAGGACTATAAAGGGGGTTTCCACAGAGAGATATTTGCGCACAGCTCAGTGGTCATATCCCTAGCAACCCCGTATGTTAGAGTCTGTACTCTGTGGGATGCTTTCCTCTTCCTTGGCCATTCACATTCACCCTGGAAAGGGTCCCTCCTCCCAGCAAGAATGCAGAGTCCTCTGCTGGAGCTCAGGCTGGACCCTGCAGTCCTTCTCTGTCTGAGGTGTGTTCAGGGAACAGGATGCTAGGGACTAAGTCATCTACCTCTGAATGAAAGAGACCAGAAGGTGGGAATGCCCACCCACTCCATGTCTGACTCCTCCTGAGTCTGATGCCTTAACTTGATTGTGCTGCTGGCTAAAGGCACTATGGGGCTGAGACAGAAGCAAAGGCATGCACCCTGACAGGCTAGGAATAATGGCTGGGTAGATATAAGGTGGAGTGAAGTATGGGCCCTACCTTGATGCTGTGAAACGAGGCTGGGGAATGATGGCACAGTGAAAGGGCAGACTTAGATGTCCATGCTATCAAAGCACTTTCTGCCATGCTAGTCCAAGCTCAGTTACTTGGAGAAGTGTGTATTACCTTCCCATATGACCACCTTACCCACCTTTCCAGCTCCTTCCCACCAATTGATAGAGCACCCCCTCCTCTGTCTCCAGTAGGGACAGGAACAACATCTTCCTACAGTGTCTCTGTCCTGAGTCCTTTGCAATTGTTATGTTCAGATCTGGGTGGACAGCATGTATAGGAGAAAGGGCTGTGGTTTGAGGAAGGTTGACAGGCCCTGGGCACTAGAGAGAACCTAAAAATTTGGCTGGGAAATTTTCTTAGGAATTGGTTCATGGGGCTGAAATGATAGTCCAGAAGCATTTTCCTTGCAAGCATAGGGACATGAGTTTGATCCCCACAATCCAAATAAATAAAAAAAAAAAAAGCCGTGTGCTTATATAGTTCAAGCACCAGGAAGGCAAAAACATATGGATCTATGGGGTTCACTGCACAGCCATCCTGGTCTACTTAGCCATTTTCAGGCCAGTAAGAGACCCTATCACTAAAAGATAGATGGTACCTGAGGAACTATACCTAAGTCTGATCTCTGGCATACATAAGCATGTATATTGCACACACATGAACATGCACCCACATGTCAGACATGTGTATATAAACACAGAGAGAATCAGATAGGAGGTAAACACAGACACTGGCACTGCATTGAATTAAGTATGACAACAATAGAAAAATAAATTGTCAGAAGCCAAAATGTTTAAATGTCATGTAGACAAAATGCTGGTCTGTAAGTGGAAGCTTGATGGCTAGTGTGTGTGTGTGTGTGTGTGTGTGTGTGTGTGTGTGTGAGAGAGAGAGAGAGAGAGGGGGGGGGACATTGAGAAAAAGCAAAATAGCCTGGAAAAATAATTCCCCAATGAACTTTCTAGTAGCTTAATATGCTAAACATCTCTATTGTTATTTAAGTGAATTAGCCCCAGAAAATACTGTCATAAAAAATAGATAGATAGATAGATAGATAGATAGATAGATAGATAGATAGATAGATAGATGATAGACAGTATAGTGCTGTATGATTGTGTTTTACATATTTGCACAAACTGTTACAAATATATTTCTAGGACAAAAATAACAACAGAAGCATAGAAATGTTTCTATGCAACTTCTAGTTCTAGAGAAAGTGGAGAATACACACTCTGGCAGTCCCCACTGAGTCTGGCTGAAAGAGTCACTGTGTACTCTGATGTACACCGTGAGCCATGAGCACCTGTGGGACAATGGAAGCTGGAGTATGGACAACAAAGGGCCCTGTGCTTTCTTCTGTCTTCCCCCGTCTCCTCAATGGAGAACTTTGACACCAACCAGCGGAACAGTGACAGCCCCGAAACTGGTGATTCTTTTGAGCCCAAGACCAATGGAAGCCAGTGTCACACACTAAAGATGTGAACATTTGGATACATGACATTACTCAAAATTTTACATCTTACTTCAAACTAGTGCTTTTGAGATAATTTTTTAAAGAATACATGAAAGGAAATTTTATAAACCACACATATATTCTTAAGAAATGCACAGGTTCTCAAAACTCAATAGGAATTTAAACAATTCAATTAAAAATGAATAACAAAAATAGCTTGTTCACCAGAGACGATGGCAAATAAGTACATTAAAATACAGGCAATGGTGCTGGGGCAGTGGGCTTTGTCATTAAGATGCCTGCTGTACCAGGATGAGCACATGACATTAGAGCTGCAGTGTCCGTTGCCCTAGCATGACAGATGGGGAGATATGGGAGTGAGCAGGAGGATTCCAGGAGGTCATTGGCCTCCATTGCAACCTACTGGTAAGCAAGAGTTGCAGAGAGACTCTGCTTCCAAACAAGGTGGAGAAAAAGAGAGGAAAACACCCAGTGCTAACCCCTGGCTTATACACACACACACACACACACACACACACACACACACACACACCCTTACACATGACCACACACACCCACAACACATATATACACTAGTCATATCCATAATCTCATATGTGTAAGTTAAGAAATAAAATAAGATCCATGTAACATCATCTCCTATTAGACAAATGTGAATGAGAACTGCAGTAAGCTACTGCTTCTGTCTTATTAAACACATTTTGTTTTATTCGATATATTTTTTTTTTACATTTCACATGATTTCCCCTTTCCTGGCTCACCACTCCCCAAAAGTCCCATAAGCCCTCTTCCCTTCCTCCTGTTCCTGCATCCACCCCTTCCCACTTCCCTGTTCTGGTATTGCCCTATACTGCTGCACTTATTAAACACAATTTTAACATGCGGCATTACCAAACACATTTGAGAGAGAGAGAGAGAGAGAGAGAGAGAGAGAGAGAGAGAGAGAGAGAGGCCAAAGCAGCAGCATGAAAGCTTTGCGTCGTGGGATGGTTCCACCAATCTATGCTATGTAATCTATGTACCCACTAGGAGTGTGTGCAAAACCCAAAACCAGCAAAACCATGTCACTTTGTCTCTGGTTTTGATACTCTGCTAGAATTACAGAAGCTCTTAACATTGACAACACAGGGCAAAGCACACTAGTGTGTGTGTATGTGTGTGTGTGTGTGTGTGTGTGTGTGTGTATGTGAGAAAGAGAGAGAGAGAGAGAGAGAGGGAGAGAGAGAGAAAGAGGTGGAGAGAGAGACAGAGAGACAGAGACAGAGAGACAGAGAGAGACCTGTGTAACATCCTGTGAACATAGTACTTCACGGAGGGTGTCTGTGCAAGGTTGTGCACACTCAAGGCTGGACTTTCAAGTACTGGTTTCTTAGGTTTAGTCCTGAGATCTCTGACCTGGCATATCTTGGCTTACTCCCAAGTCCAAACTCTAAAATTAATAAGGACTGTTTTGAGATTGAAAATATTTGCCATTCCTCAAACCTTGCCAATTCTCTTTAATCCCTGTGGATTTGGATATGCTGTTTTATTCTCATTAAAAAATATCACTTTCTCCACTCAGGAACAATGTCAACTTCTCTCCCCAGAAATTCAGTTCAAAATTCATTCCTCTGCTGTATACACTGCATGCACTTTAATGATATATATATATATATATATATATATATATATCATATTATTGCTAGGTTACTTATTAACAATGACTATGTGTTTCTATGTGTGCATATATATGACATGGTTTGTGTGTCACACATAGGTCATGCAGTGTGCCTCTCACAGTCACAGAACTGAGGCATCCCTTGGTGAGCAGTACCTTTTATGGGAATGGATGGATAACTGAGATTCAGTCACAGGAAGACATGGGTGCTGGAAGGCCTGAGAACTCCATCTGTACTAAGCAACCTGAAAGCTGTGTGCATGCAACATGTGCGTACATGGGTGAATAAATAATCATATTTGCATTCTATATTGCCTATGTATTTATACATATAAAGCCTATATGTTACATGTATATGCTACTATGATGTTACACAGGCATATTTTTAGTCTCTACATAGTCAACATAGGTGTATATAATAGGTATATATGCATTAATACTCATGCATGCCTATATATCACATGCTAAGGTATATTTAATGATTTGGCATGTGTGACACATAGATACTACATTCTGACATGTGTATATGCATTTATATACACTATGCATAAACAGTTTTATGGCTATATATCATGACATGTACTATATTCCATGATAGGACACAAATTGGCACAGCTATAAACCATAAATGCAATGAATACAAGGATATGTATTGTTCTATATGAAGGAGGAAGATACATGTTTACATGCATTAACATAGAAGCTACCTGTAGGTATCTGGTCTGTGAAATTGTGATGACGGTGTTCTGATTGCCCTTGTCCCAGTGCCCCTACCTCCATGACATCCATTCTGGCCAGCAACCTGAGGGAAGGAGGGGTGGGAGGAGGGGTATAAATTCCTGACATCCATTCAACCTGTAGCTTTTGAGAGCTCACCATGCAGACTCTTGCTGTCTATGAGTATAGAGCTGCTGGCAAGCTGCTCTCTTGGACTCCAGGCCTCACCGTGAGTGCTCCGGAGCTGGCCCATGTGGAGAGATGCTAGTTACTCTCTATTGAATGTTTCTATGCCAGGCCCAGGGGACACCCAAGGCTAAACCGGATCTGTGACCCATATTCCTCAGCCACAGGATCTGACATTCTTAATCAGGGCCCCTTTCAGTAGGTGGCCTTCCCAACGTTGGAGAGCAGAGGTCACAGAGTGGCACCTGCTCAGCATTGTGGACTGAAGAGCCATTAGGTTCTCAGCTTCTCCAGCATGTAGACAACCATTGGGGGACTACTAAGTATTATGTAAGTCAAACTAATACATCCCCTACTAATACTAATAACATCCCCTCTACCTTATACTTTCCCATCTTCCAATGAGAGCCTAGAGGGCAGTTAAAACACATCTTCATGCTGGTTTCAACATTCTTTTTAAGTGGCTCCTAGAACTTTCCAATTGAAAATAGTAGGTACTTCTGGGCTACCTTGATTCTAAGTGCACAAGTCAATATAAGTGTTTTAAATTCACTTGGGCCAGGTGACAGTAAACCACTGTTGCTCTTGTAATCTCCATCTTCCTGCCCATGTCATAGTCTAAGCACAGTGCCAACCTACCAGGTGGGCTGATGCTGGCACAGACACCATCTCAGGTCACTGCCCTCAGGACTAGGGCAGCCTTTAACACCTTCTGAACTGGGGCAATTGGGGACACTAACTACTCAATCCAGACCAACAGGATAAATGGCAGATTTGCCACATGGTCCCTCTGCCTCAGAGATGAGATGAAGGCTGTCAAGGTGAACTGCTCACCTAGGAAAATAACTCATACCCACTTTCCTGCAATTCTGTTTACAAAGAGCTGCTGGCTTTGCTCAGAGTCACAGCCCTTAGTGAGCAACTGAAGAGATGCCCTAGCCAGGCAAACTTGGCACTCCTTGAAAAATGCAGGTTCAGTGCTGACAACCCATCATTCACAAAGCCCTGGGCTCTTACCCTACAGGGAGGGAACCAGCTTCTCAGAGATCCACCTTTAGTCCTGTGATCCTCATTCTGCCAACTCAAAGCCAGAAAGCTAGAGAGAATTCCCGGATTTTGCTAGGGCTCTGACTGCTGAGCCACACAGGGAGCATCTGGGCCCCATGAGTGGAACCAGACTCAGCACAGATTCCTGTCACAGCTGTATCCTACTCACTGTAAGGATTCTCTAAGCCGAGAACTCTGAACTCAGCTTAATCCACACATTTACAAGACAGTAGGCGCTTGCACTCAGCTGGGATTTGAAGTGGGTATTTTAAATGCCCCCACTGAGTTCCTATCTGTGAGGTAAGCCTGCCCCTGGCACTGTGATTCTCAGGGGTGGGCCCAGCGTGTGGACTGTGGGCTTCATCTGGCAGCCTGGGCCCCACTGTCCGTGGGAGTGTTGGCCCTGGTTCCTTACTCTGCCTTTAATACCTTAATAAACATGTTTTCAGTGATCCCTGATCCCTGATATCTGGCATATTAACGAGTAAGTGCTGTTGGGGGAATAGAAATCTGAATCGGCCCATAAGAAATCACATTTGGGGGAAAATCCTTCCCCTCCAATGATTGCAAGCTGGCCCTCTTATTCTAATAAAAGGCAGTGGCAGCAGAGATCAGCAGAGCCACCCTCAGTGGCACTCCTGGGGGTGTGTTTCAGAGCTTGGGGATCACCTGCAGAACTGCAACACAGCACTCCCAGAGGCTTTTGTTCTGGAAACAAACCGAGGTTGCAGGGAAGAGAAAGAGTCTGAGAAGGAATTTGTATGCCAGGCCCAGATTTAAAAGAAGCAGAGCGGGTCCTCATACCCTATTTAAAGAAAATAGAAATTTTGTGTTTTTTTCTTCCCCTTCCCCTAGAACAGAAAACAGAAAACAAGCCTTTCTTGTCTGGGGGCCTTGGCATGTGTGTCTGAGGGCACACAGAATCTCCCTCCTTCCACCAGTGGCATCTTTATGCCTTAGTCCCTTTGCATGCTGCTAGGAACCATCCAGGTCTTGAACAGGTTCATAAATTAATTCTACAGTTCCCTCTCTGTCTTAGTCTCTGTCTGTCTGTCTCTGTCTCTCTCTAATGCCCCTCCTCACCCCACCTCCCTCTCCCTCACACGCACACACACACACACACACACACACACACACACACACACACAGGAGCATTTCAATCTAGCCAGGTCTCTGCAATCTCCCTGGATTCCAGGCCAGTGCTTCAGCCACCAGAACCACCAGAGTCTGGCCTTCTTCACTTTGGCTCTAAACGCCTGTTTACTTGGTTATGGCACCAAACAGAACATCTTCTTTATGTTCCAGCAGTTTTTAGAAAACCAGCTGTTCTAAATTTGGTTTAAAACATTTGTTAATGTCGCCAATAAATGGGAAGGAGGCGAAACGGCTGGCTTGGTGATAGGAAACGGCTCTCACATTTCCTTCAACAAGATGGCTTTTCCTGCTAGATTGGTTTATACTTGAAGAGGCCTAGAGGGGATTGTTTGAATCCAGACAATGAAGGGGAGGGTTTTTTCCCAATGGCTATCCTCCCAAGTGTGTCTCAGCTGTCCTGGTATTAGAGTGCCAAGGGTCATTCAACAGAAGACTACAAGGAAAGTAGCCTGGCCCATGTGAGAAGGGCTCAGAGACCCCAGTAATCTGGGTGGTATGTAAAAAAAACTCTTAGGGCCTTCTCAAACATGCTCGTGTGTTCCCAGCTCAAGAGCATTTTGCAACAAATATTGAGGGAACCACTTAGAAGCAAGGGAGGAAATCCAAGCAGAATCCCTCTCAAGGCGTTTGAGATTACGAGCTTAGAGTAGAGCATTAATGTCCTCTGGAGAGTGACAGGGTTCAGATGACAGAATACCCTTGACCTCCCACCCACTGTGGCCTCTGAGAGAGGTTGGTCTCAGAGGCCTCCGTGTTTGAAAGGTACCCTGCTGGAAAATGCTCCGTCTGGGAAGCATGGACAGCAAGACCACAGCACACACCACAGAGTCCAAACCGCCACTCCTGGCCTTTCTGGAAGCCAGAAGATCTCGCTTGACCACAGAGTGTAGGACAGACACACGACATATCTGAAAAAACTCCTCAAAGTTGAACATGAAGGTATTAGTGAACCAAGGCTCGTGTAAGTACAGTGTTCTTTTTTCTGAAAATGGCATGCGCACCACAGGGAGTTCGAATGACCTTTGAAAAACTGCTTTAGAACAACAAGCCCACATGTGTAGCCCAACACCCACTCCAACCCAGCTGCCAGCTCTTGATGACCCCATTCTTTCAAAATTCTCCTGGGTCTATCTGAGGCCCAGATGGTCTGGTCTACAAGGTCCCCAGTGCCTGGTTCACACAAGAGGCATCTCACTAACCATTTTAGGCACCCACCTTATGATTCTGAGAGCAAGCTCCGATGCCCAGTGATGGGGATAGGTCATTGGGTCACGGTGGTCTCTGGAGGAGAGTGTGGATTCATTGACACTACCATGATATATATTGCCAACTACCACCTCAGCTGTCTTGGGAGTGAAACTTTTTCACATGGAATTATAATATGTTGTAATGACAAAACCTTTTCCAAGAGCCTGCTACATATGGCAAGTGAACGCTGAATGTGAAACGGCACCATTCTGCAGTTCTCTTGACATCTCCAAAATAGTCACCAATAAAAGTTGCTATTTATGCGTGCCCTACTGGTGACACTATTAAATCTTTTGGTTGCTCTGTTTGGGGAAGGTTACAGGCAGAAAGTGGCGTGAATTGGAACCGTGTCTAAGCTGGAATTTTATCTGGCACCATTTGGCTTAAACTTGGATGGCTAACCTTCAGGTTTTACTCATGCTGGAATATTCCATAGAGAGCTCACTGCTGTGTGGCATTTTTTTTTAAAGTGTATATATGAAATAGGAAAAACTTGGGCAGCCTGCCGACACATGTGTTATGCTTGGAAGGAGATCCTCCGAACTTGGGGGATGAAAAGGAGACCTCATTTATTAGCATTTCAAAACTCGTCTGGGCCACAGAGCGGGTAAACAAGGCACCCGTGATTAATCGAAACAGCAAAAGCAGATTTTGTTTATTAGCTCCCTAAAGTATCCATTGTACATTTTTTGTAATAGTTCAGATAATTTTTTTTATTCCCTACCCTTCAGAAATGACAGAGAAAAATCTATTTCTTGGCTGAAGTAATCTCAGATAAATTAATATCATTTTTCATACACATTCGTTTGGGGGGACTTGAAACTGAAGCATAAGCTATTGATTTCATTATTTGAATTAAGTTGAAGAAATCCTACAGCTGTCTGCTGTCAAATTTTAAGTCCACTGTCCATCTTCAGCTGCCCACTTAATCTACATTTCACCTGGAGACCAGAGCAGGTTTTAATATAAAAGTGCACATATTCAGGAAACATATGCTCCGCGCACTTTCAGAAGCCCAAGAGCAGCAGAAAGCTAACAATTAGCAGTTTTGTTTTCCTGAGTATACACGGTTCAAGTTGAAAGTTTTTCTTGGGCTGTTTCCAAAAACTCCAATTCCTCATTTCTTGACCTTTTTGGAGTTTGGAATGGCTGAAGCACATTGCCTTGCATAAGAGTGTCAGGCAGAGAATAAAAAATTACACCACGTCATTTTTCACCGTGGCCAGATGAGGGCTGAGCGGAAGAACAAGGAACAGGAAGGAACGAGCATCTGAAAAATTGGCTCTGCAAGCTGGAATGTGATTCTGCTCCAAGGGGCCACTCCCCCCCTCTCCTTTCTCTGCAGAATGGGCAGGTTGTAGACAGATCTAGGTCTTAGCCTGCCACCCCAAGGGCCCCAGTGTCAAGAAACCGTGATAGAATACTGTTCATTTATGCAACATCTGTAACACATACAGCAAATTATTAATAGCTCAATATGCCAATCTGCCACTGTTCGCTTTTGACATAGTAGGGGCCAGGAGCACGGAAGTTTGGCAGCTTGGAAACGAAGGCAGTGCTCCTGGTGAAAATTAAATACAGGTGCTCAGGTTTGTGTACTGGAATGTGAAAGTGAACACCACAGCCTGATGGAGGCAGACAAAAAAAAAAAAAAAAAAGGCAGTTCTCACCATCCAGGCAAATCGTTGTGCAGGGACCTGGGCACCAGTGTGATGTATACCTTATGTCATTTGATGCTACTGTCTTTGAAGGTAGCGGCACAGTGAAGAGGTGGTCATACTACTTGTACCAAGGAGGGTGCTGAGGGCTGGTGTGGAGACTACGTTTCTTACAAAGTTGGCAGCCTGGAGGCAGTACATTGGGGCCGTTTGTTGTTCCTGTGGACTGAAAAAACCAGAGCTTTCTCTCTTCCGGTGCAGCCTTTCACCTTAGTTTCTATTCTCTTGTCTTTAACAAATAATAAGCCTTTGTTAGTTTCTTGTGAACTAGTACAACAATTTTGTCTCTCTTTTTGGTTTGTTTTGTTTCATTTTGTTTTGTGTTTCCCAGAGAGTATCACTCATTTGAATTTCTTGACCCTTGATCCATTCTAAAGGGTTTGAGTACTTGGACTGAGCTTGGGGGCAACTTCATCCGGTAGGCAGAGAAGGCTAAGCTCCCTAGCGTGGTATTTTAGTAACTTCCCTTTGCTGCTGTGCCTGCCAGGAACAACTGTGAGCACAGATCTATATTGGCTCACGGTTTTACAGGGTTCCACGAATGGTTGCCTGCCTCCTTATGCTTGGAGAGAACATCGTGGTCGCAGGAGTCTGCGGCATAAGAGCTTCCTCACCTCACAGCAGACCGGAAGTAGAGAGCAGGAGAGACCGGAAAGGGGCCGGTCCTCCTAAGGAGCCAGTGAACTTCCTTCAGTTCAGTGCTATCTCCAAAGTTCTCAGAATCTCCAAAACAGTGCCATTCTCTGGAGGCCGAGCTTCCTCACACAGAGCCTTTTTAGGACACCACTTCACGTTCAAACCGGGACATTTGCCTTATCAACCATTTCACTGTGACACACTGAACCCCGTGAGACTGAAGAGAAGTGCACCCCACTGGGGCACCACCCCAGTCTGAACTATAAACATATCTGGTGGCACTCTAGCTTCACCACTTTTATTTTCAGCTCCCCCTGTCTTTTTGATTTGGTGCAAAGAGTGTACCATGTTAGACATGCCCTGTAGCAAATGCTTAAGCTCTGGTGTTGTAAGTAGGACATCCTGCCTGCCTGGGACTCTAGGACTGTTTTATATAACTCATCATTCTCCTCAATTCCTCAGCTTCTGCTAACTGCGATTCTACAGTCCGAGTCCATAAGTGGCATTTTAGAATTCCCATGAAGTACGTAACATACAGTATGCATATTATTGCTTGGTCTATCTAGGAACCAGACTGGGTCCCCTGCAAGAGTAACAAAGTATCCTAATCACAGAGCCATTTCTCCAACCCCTCGGCCTGGTCTGCTTTAGTGTCATCTAGGCCTTCTTACATCCCAAACTGCAGGATTTCCTTCCCTTTAAGGCTAAAGACTATTGCACCAAGAACATTACCATAGGCAGTCACAGAGGTTATTTCCGTATTTCTCTCTGCTGTTGTGCACAATCCCACAATGAACTGGGAGAGTCCAAGTTTTTAACCTTGAAGAAAATACGTCAAGGAACTCAGGGCTGGGAAATTAGAATAGAATTGGGGTCACAAATTAACCTGCTTGGTTTGCACAAGACTCTTGATTCCTCCTAGGCCTGTGCTGGAAACTAGATCTTCAACAGCAAACATAATGGCTAACCCGCAGCAGCAGTTCTGCAAAGCAGGGTAGAAACCTTGAGCTAGGAGGCTGTGTCCTTCCCAAACTTAGCTGGAGTAAGGCAGTGTCCTGAATGTGTCTTGATATCTCTTTAATCATGTTTACCCTTTCCTCGTGTTCCCAACAAACCCAATCAGACTGTGAGGCTTATCACTCAAAGTTGGGAAGGCAGAGCTGGGTCCTATCAGCTCTGGGTATACACACATGGAAAAAGACAATGTGCCAACAGGTATGGGGGAAAGAAAGGCACATTGAGCTGGCAAGATGCATGGGCCTGCTCACGACAGAGCCAGCCCATCTCCACATTGGGAGCTGACCCCCATCGCACCTGCGTGTGGAGAGGAGGTAGGAAAGCCTGCAGGCAAGCCTTGTCTTCACACAGAGAAGCTATGGTCCCTCAGAGAATGTCTTTTTGCTTCCTGCTATGTTTCAGACCCTAGAAGTCAACAGTAGTGGCTGCCCAGAGTTTCTCCTGGTTTCTCTAACCCTCAGGAACCAGAAATCATCCAATTACAGTGGCTGGAAATGGATGTCCCAGAAAACATGACAGCGATGGAGTCCCAAGAATGGCACAGTCTCCCCTGCTGCTCCTCTCTACAGATTCTCAGGTAGGACAGGTGTATGGATGCAGTGTAGTAAGTTCTTAAGGAACTTTAATCTCACTGGGTCTAAATAAGATTGTGACCAGCCCAGCTGTTTACCCACTCCCCTAACTAATGGGTGTGGGGTAGCAGGCTGGATGGATTTACTAAAAATAAAAGGTTTCCTTTCTCTTCATAAGACTGTGCTGTATCAAATCGTGGGGCAGTTTCACGAGTCAGGCAACCGTGGGACTATTAAAATGGACAGAAGGCTGCTCCCTAAGCAGAGCCTAAACCTCCAGACCTTTCCAGGGCTCCAGGGCATGGCCCGAACTCTGAAAAGATAGGACCTGAGTTCAGATTACAGTGAGACCTCTATTGGCTAGAAACCCCGCTTGGCACCAGAGGAAGACATGGGCATCATTTAGTGCCCAAGAAAGGCCTGGATGAAAAGGTGACTGACAGGCACTCTTTCTAGCTGATGGGCAAATGATGTAGGAGTATTAGAAACCGATACACTCAGATTGGTCACTGCTTTATTGTGTGCATTGTTGTTTCTCTCCCCCCCTCCCTTTGATCTTTGCTGGTTTGGTCCTTTCTTTTCTCCCTGTTAACTTGGACCCTGCACTTGGAGTTCTGATCATTCTCCTTTCACCCAAGTGCTGGGGTAACAGGTGTGTGCCACCATGCTAGCTTTACACGTGTGTGCTGAGGGGAAACCTGACACGCCCTGTGTGCTAGAGAAATGTTCAACCGACTGAGCTGCACCCTGGCCTAGGACTATGCATTTGGACTCCACAGTTGTACACAGCTATGCTAAGTGTCTCACGATGATCCATGGCACCCATGTCAACCTGCTCGGCCTCCTCTGTGGGCTCCCATATGGCCAGGCTGCTTTGTTTCTGTGTTTGGAGATAAAAACTGTCTGCTTGGCCAGGTTTCATTCGGGTTTCTAGACTTCTGTACGGATATATGAGCATCCCCATAAAACCTAGCTTTAATGTGAACCCGAGGCCTGTTTAGTCAGAGCCACTCACTACAGTCTTCACTCAACCTCCTCCTCCATCTTCAGGAAGATCCACCCAGGTCTGTTTTCAGAAAGAGTCCTGAAGGTTAGGTTAACCTGAGTCCTCCTTGTCTCAGACTCACTTAGCTGTTTTCCATCCACTGAACCACCTGCTTCTGGGCTACAAATCCCCACCTGCTCGCACTGCTTCCAGCATTGAGCCATGCCTCCTCCCACTGCAGGATCCCGGGGCCTTGGGATTCATCATGGTGACCCTGGAAAAAGTCTTCCTTATAGTGCGCTAACTGTTCTTTGGATATTTTTCTAGTACCTATTAGCTTAGGGCAATGTGGAACAGCAACAAGCGAATTGGACCAAGGCTTGTATACTGGGGGCAGGCTCCCACCTGTGTGCACCCTAGAGTGACTAGAGCCCCTCTCCGGAAAGCTGTTCTTTGCTGCCATGTTGTCCCATGAGACCTCCATGCCATCCCATGAGGGCTCCATTCCCTTTCCCATTCTCTACTCCGATGAGGGCACATGAATGACTTGCCCCCCCCCACCAGCAGCTCCCACTCACTTCTGGTACTACTCATTTGTTACCTTATTTCAAGATATGATTAGACTTTGCTTCTGCTTCATGAAGCCCCTGTGTCTGCAGACGGCTGACCATCATTCACAGAGATATCACACTACCACCAAGGCAACACCTCTTCTATACTGCTATCTAGCTGGAGATCCTGGGCTGGTCTGTTCATATGAATACTGCGCTTTTGAACATAACATTTAAAATAATTGTTTTGGATCATTGAGGGCAGTGCTACTGCTTAGATCACTTTCAAAGACACTACAAGTCCGATCCTGCCTTCAGTTCAGCTGATGTTTAATTACCATGTGAAAAAAAATTGCTAACTACACCCCATGTTCTGATGGCATTACCAGATCCTAAACATCTGCTGTGAATGTGAACCCAGAAAATTCATATAAGAAGCACCACGCCTTGGCCAATTGCTTTTGATATCTGTTCTATGGTAAATTATCTTTCAACTTGAAACATAATGGGATTATATTAACCCATTGCTTGATTACATTTGACTCTGAAAAGAAACACTATTCACTTTGTTTCCCTATTCTTCTGTAGGATCACAAGAGCCCAGTACTATGTCATCAAGTTCTTCTGATAATGTATAATAAAATCATCAGGTGATCCAGATGAGGTGGAGCACACACCCTTAATCCCAGTACTTGAGACTGGGAGGCAAGCAGGTCTCTGCAAGTTCAAGGACAGCCAGGGCTATATAGTGAGACCTTGGTTCGCAAACAAGGTAAGACACACTAAAGCAGGTGTCAGAAAAGATAGGCTAGGAATCTATTTGTCTAGATGATCATTTGGTGTTTAAAAAGAAAAAATCTGTCATTTAGCTTTCTCATTGTATGTCATACTGCTATCGTCACACGCTGCTTATGCCATTCGGGAGACAGACCTCTGTAATAAGCCATCCCAGGTGGCTCTTTAGGGACAATCAAGGGATAGGCAGACATATTTATCCCCATTGCCACATCCCAGAATTGTCCTCCACAGCAGGTCCCTGTGGTGTAGTCAGTGATCTCCCTGACCATTTTACTTACCTCAGCCAGAGGGTCAGGAGCCCTTGATAATGAAGCAAGCTGATCACCCGTACCAGACACAGCCACCTGTGCTGGGGGTGCAGAGAACACATCCTCAAGTCTCAGAGCATAGCTTTCAATCTCATCACATCTACAAAATCACTATTAACTAAATTATAAAGCTCCCCTCTGATGGCAGAAATCCATCCTGATATATAGTTTAAATTAGCTCCAAGCCATAAGCAGTCTTGCTTATTGGCCTATGTCTGTGAGGCTCCTATATATCCTGCATTGGCATCATCAGTACCCTGAAAGGCATGGCCATGTGTCTGATGCCCTCCGTGCCCTTTGCTGTGACCTGTGATGCTCCTGCTGCAGAGGGGCTCCCTTCTCTGAGTTCTGCCTGAGAGATGAGACTTCCAGTGTGTTTTTTCTCTCTTTGGAAAGCAGTTCAAGATAGTACCCCTTATTCTGTGCAGTCTATTAGCCCATTCTCTCCTCCACCCACTCTTCCTCCTGTGCAGCTTCCAAATTGACTCTAAAGTAAGGATTATGGAAAATGAACATTTTCCAGAGCAAGCGAGTCTGGTTATTTTTAAAAATTGTTTTTACTAACACACAGTAATGAGCTCCACTGTGACCTTTTCATACATGTAGGTGCTGAGCCTAGATTATGTTTTGAGAGGTTCTCAACATACCTGTTGTGAATGAGTTTGCTCCAGCCAGGATCTCCCCACGCGCCCCTTGAGCCCACTTCCTACACTCCTGCTTATGATTAAGCTTTCCCTGCCATTTCCCTGGGCCTTAGCTCTGATGTGATGTCACCAGGTTAGACCCAGGTGGAACCATGGATCCTAAGGTTTATTTGTTTAAAAACACTAACCAGAGACAATCTCAGTGGGACTAACACTGACTTTCAGTGTGACATGAAGGAGAAAATGAAGCTTGCCCAGTGATTCAGATGGAGACAAACTCAGGGATAGTGTGTTGAGCCAACCCTAGGGTTGCAAGGAGAAACCAGAAAATCCTCATTATTCTAATAGTTCATGGGTGAGAAATGGGTATTGCAAAAATAGTAATACCCCCCCCCCCCATGAGCTCAGCTTATGACTGCCTGGAACCATTACAGGTGAATCCATGGGCATGAACGCGCCCATCTGGCCTCACCCCTGCTTAGAACCATCATTAGGTCAGGCATTGGGCACCCTTGCCTGATGTACAACAGAACTCAAGATGTCACAAATGGCTTTTCAAAGGCTACTATGTTATTTGAGGACCAATGAGGCTGAGCCCATCCTGAAGCCAATACAGTCACATCTTTCCAACCACAGAGTCATCCTCAGCATAGTTGGCTACCTCTTGTGGAGACCCCCTCCTGACATAAAAATCACCCTTTCAGAAAAACTTCAGAATGACCACCCACTTGCCCCACAAACATGTCCTAGGCTTTAATTCTATGTCCTCAACTTTCCTCAGTTGGATCAAGAGCCAAAAATATAAATGTTTTGGTACTTTAACAAACACATGCATACAATATCATTGTCTTCTTGTAGATAGGAAAAATAATTATAGCATTGTCATATAAAAGCTGTATTTGTCAAAGTCCTTTGGAGGTATCCTTCCTGGCTCAGTTTTAAGTTTCTCTCTCTCTCTTTGGATTATAGATAGAATCACAAGCCTGTTTCTTATATTAAAATCTTTCCAGGAAGGAAAAAAAGCAGTGTTCACTTGCAAAGCTTAAACCACAGTGGCTGTGCCAAAATCATTAGAATAATCTAGACAGGGCCAGGCGTGACTCCCCAAGGCTTCCTCTCCTGATGCCTTCTCTTCAGTCTTTGAACTTTCCCCTCACAGCTACCCAGAGATGGGTTCCAACGCCATACTGGTCATCCATTGAGGTCCTAGGCAATGGGAAGGGGCTGTCTTCAGAGAACAATGGGATTATGCTGCCAGATGGAGTCAGAGGACAAAGGACAAAGGGTGAGGGCAAGAGGGAGAGGGTCAGAATGGCTGAAAGGAGGGGCACCGGGTAGAAGAGCCTTATTATGGCTCCTTTCTTTGGGCATAATAGGATCATCCACAACTATTTGAAACAGAGACTCTGTTGTCCTAGTAACCACAGCAGGCAATCCAGTAGAGTGCTAGAGTCACTGGTGTTGGTGATGCTAACAAGTCACTGTCACCCTTTAGGAGAAGGGGAGAGGGGAGGGTCCCAAGAGCCTCACCTGGGAGTGCAGCCAATGCTCGCTCCTGTCCTTTAGCTTCAAGTGATCATGGGAGATGTTAGCACATACTTGAAATCTAAGTGACACGGGGACTTTGTGATGCAGCTTCCCTGTGGTTGATGTCCATACTGGGGTGGGTCTCTAAAGAGATGGAGTTCTTTTGGGGATCCTCTCTGCTCCTTTAAGTTACTCTTCAGCCATGCTCTGTAAGCAAGCTCCAAAACTCATTGGTTTGCCATTTTGGAATTTGATGGAGTCCCTTCTTTGGACATTTGTGACAGATCTGGGGTGAACAGACATCTGGACACAACTCCCCAAGAAATGTTAACATAGCACTAAAAGCCAAGGGTGTTTCTTGGACTTGCAGCCTACCCCGCCCCCCAATTGTCTAAGCTCAGCAGGGTGCCCCAAGTGGGAGAAGATACTAAGTCCATGCTTTTTGGATCCAGCCCATTCTTTTTATGACATATTATCTGGTTTGTCCAAAACACATGTTTTATTACATGAGAAAGAAAAACTTTGGCTGAATTGCTTGAATTATGAAGGCTCAGTCCAGCAGTTTCCAAGGGCTTTTGAACTCAGATTCTTTTACGGTTTTATAATCCCGAGCTTTGGAAGCCTCTCCGCGTTCTCTCCCAGAGTAGAAGTGTAATGGATTGCCATTCCAAGATGTTTTTATGACAAGGTGATTTCCTCCCGGAGTTCGGGGTAAATTATGAGGTTGGAAATCTTGGTGCATCACGCAGGCTCTCGTATTTCATATTCATATACAGCACTTCATATTCTCAAAGTCCATTTTCTACTTTTTCTCATCTCACCCTCCCAAACACATGAGGCAAGTCAGGAAACTCTTTCTTTGCTCGGCAGATAAGAATCGAAGCGCAAGCTGGCAAGTGACTACAAGGATCCCACCAGCCAAGACGCTCCCTGTCCCACAGACAGCCTGTGGTCCTTGCCATGAGCTTCCCAGCAGTCAGTGGGGATGCTGACTCCACTTTGTTACTCAAGTCCTCTATGTCACAGACAGGACCTCCAAGGCCCCCAATTAACTATATATCCAGTGTTTCCTAGACACTGAGACCCTGGACAACATCCGTGGTGGGTGTCTCCTCTGTACTTGTTTCTTTCAATTTCCCTTGAGGCCAAATGTCTCTCCTTCCCCAACAGCAGCAGATCTAGAAAGAGCCATTTGGTCTGCTATGGATGGGAATGCTGAACCTGCCAATCATATTTGTCCTTTCTTCTTGTGTCCCCAGTGCCATCAGATGGAAGTATAGCTGTGTCAGGTCAACTTCTCTCCCACTAAAGGGAGGGAGATGCTAACTTAAAAGTCCTTGAGCAGGGGCTACACATTTGTAAGCAAAAGCAGCCCTCTTGAAGGAGACCAGTCAGGCAAGCCCCTCAGGATAGACTTCCAGATATTCACAAGAGTAGAGAAGAAATCCCCCACTGTGAGATGATGAGCCCCAGAACTGTCCCCCAGAGTCCATGTCTACACATTCTCAGAGACTCTTCCTAAAACCCCATGCAATCAGAATGCGCTTCAGCCCACTCTTGCTTCTAAAACAAAATGAATCTGAGCTGGGCTGTGAGAGTCTGTAGACTGTTTGCAAAAGCCACACTTTTAACAGTGCAGAAATAAAAGGCACTGTGACTCTGAAAGCAGAAAGAGCCCCCATTATCCGAGTTTAGACGATGAGAAAAAACGAGGGGATATAAGACCGCATTAGAGAAAGAAGATGTAATATTCTATTACTGGGTTTATAGCTGTATATAAAACCCGAGTATTCTGTTCTCGGCTCCTCACCCTCTCCTGTTCCAACCACTAATAAATGGAGAATTCCTTTAGTTTAAAGATTGCGACTCTCACCTTTAAGCTCCCATAACTGTTGAAAGATAGAAAATTAAAACTACATCACCTCAGCTAGTGTTTTTCAAAGGGTAAAAATACATTAGTGGGGTTTAAATCTGTTGCAGGGATGACAGAATCCATTTGAAGAACCTCACACAGGTAAACAGCCGCTGTCTGGTGCAGTTAACACTGTGCCTTATTTTGGTAAAGGCTCCCAAAGGGCCAGGGTTTCCAAGCACACAGAGTTTCAAGAAGAACTGACCCAGGCAGGTCCCCACACAGGAGGCAGGGGCCTGAGCTCACAGGAACCAGCGTAATTTGCTTATTGCAAACAAGACCCTTCAGCAATACCAAACAAATCAGACAGCCAAGAATTTTTTTTTCTTGTTCCTAACTTTCCCATAAAAAGATTCAGGTAAATGTAGCATGACGAGCCAATTTAAGCCAATTTCAAAGTTATTTGAGTAATTGGTTATTAAGATAACAGTCTCAAATTTCAATTCAGCAATTATTGCCTTAAAGACACAGAACCAGGCATCAGGAGAATGTGTGCTGCACATTACAGTAAGAGTTGCCTGAGTTCCCAGAGACAGGCAGTCCCTGGTGCAACCACTAGCCCCAGGGACACTCCCCTGTCTTCTAGAAGGCCTCAGAATATGTCAAGCAGTTCTTCAAACATGGAGACCAAAACTATAGACAAAGCTATAGCCATGGTTATTGCAAACACCCAAGGATCAGCAGTTTCCTGTGTATGTGCCCTCCGTCTTTCTCTTTCTTTGGGTCTTTGTCTTTCTGTGTGTCTCTCTCTCCCTCCCTCTTTTTCCTCTTTCACCCACCCCCCCACACACACAAACACACATACACACCACAAATGTTACCAGGTCTTCACCCTAAACTGAGACCCACAGAGGGAATTTTGGGCTGTCCCCTGAGAGACCACTGTACAGTCTCACACTGGGTCCTGGTGGAAAAGATAGCTTTGGCAGGGGTTCCTGGTGGAGGGCCAAATTCGCTTTTCTAATGATGGGTGGAATTACCTTCAAAAAGCCTTACAGCAAAGAAATACAAAATGCTCAGCGGATTCCCTGCTCATCAAGCCCGGAGGATAGATAGTAGTAGCTGAATGCCACAGGCCGCCAGATAATCCCTGTGCCTGTGTTGCACAGGACTCTCTTCCAGACACAAACAGCTTAGAGGTTTTTCAAAACAAAAGAAATCCTTGGCCTTGGGTAGTACTAGAGAGGACAGTCATCAAAGAAGCAAGGTGACCTGTCAAGGAAAGCAGTTAAAAGCAAGAGTCACGAGCTGGTTTAGCAGGCAGGCTCAGCAGGCCATAGTGCCTACTATCAAGTTGGCTGCCTGGAGTGCCCAGAAACCCAGGAGCCAAGAGAAGTGATTACCACAACTTGTCCTTTGGTTTCCACCTTGACATGTGTACGTACGTGTACACACACACACACACACACACCACATTCACTCATACATATACTCACTAAATAAACAAACAAAAGATTTTTTTTTGAATGCTATCTGGAGAGATGGCTTGACAGCTAAGAGCGCTGGCTGCTCTTTTAGAGAACTGGTTTTGATTCCCAGGACCCATACAGAAGCTTACAACTGCCTGTAATTCTACTTCTAAGAGATACAACACCCTCTTCTGGCTTTCACGAGCATTATGGACAAATGCCACACACAGATACACATGTAAGCAAAACACCTCCACACATTATTAATAATAAATACATGTATGTATGGTTAAGTTTCAAAGAAAAGACTAAAATCACTGCTGTCTGCAAACCAGTGGCAGCAACCCTCTGGTGCCAGACATGCAGAGTTTTGTGGGAAGCGATTCATGAGCTTTTTAGTAGGAACGGCAGGGGTTGCAATGTACAATGAGATTGATAGAATGGAGAATATCCCTCTCAAGGTGACTCATGGACTGCCATGTTGACACTTCCACATTCTTACATCACCAAGTGAGACTGTCCTTGCCAGGTACAGAGGGAGGACTTCCCATGCCCCCTTGATTTGGGCATACCATTGCTCTGTGTGAACACTCACTGGGTGCTCACCCTTGGCCCACAAGGCTGCTTTGAATCCAAATGAAGACTTATAACCAAATGAGAGGACTCTGTGGGTAACATGGCTCTATTAGGATTCCTGTAAGCTGAGGAGAACAGGCCCTCCAGGCCTCATACCTGGCTACAGTGCTTCTCCATCCTTACACTGGCCCCCAGCTACCCTCTGTGGAAGAGGACATCTCTTATCAGGGCACTTGCAGTCCATCCAAACACATCTGCTCCATATAGGAGCATCTGCTTCAGTCCGGAGCCTCAGTACAGCACGTAGCTGCAAGACCAGAGGAGGTAAGGCTGTAGAGAGACCAGCAGCATCTATGTGGGGCTTATTACAACTCCTCCCAAACCCCAGCAGGGAATCTCTGCACACCCCTGGACACAGACCTCAGACCCCTACAATGTCTCCTGACTCTGTCAGAAAAAGGAATCCCGAAGCAACCAGAAGAAACCTATAAGAGATAGTGCAGTCTTCAAACATTGGCACCGGGCAAAGAAACGGGATACAACTGGGCTTTGAGATTCAGCCTTACCCTCTTCCTGTGGCCTTGGCAGCTTTGCCCTGGGGCCTCAGGGCAATAAAAATAGCCCAGTTTACAGGGACTTTTAAGGGCATTTCCATTAGGAGTCTCCTACAAGCCGTATTAAATACTCTTGAATTCTGTTTATTTTTTTATTCCCTTTCAGATGTGGAAGATGAGGCTCAGAGTTGGCGGGCAGTGAGGGTGGGCTGGCACTTGGGAGAACTGAGCTAGCTCCTATACAACATATATCTGTATGAAAAGCATCCCTACCCCTTTCTGAGAGTGGAGGCCAGGCTCCAGAATCCTCTGTCCTCTACAGGACATTCTGATTGACTCTATGATGGAGTCCTTCCAACTCCCCTGTTCCAATCAGGGTTTCCTTGGAACCCCTGGGAATGGACACCTGTGTTCACATCAGCCCTAACTCTTGGGAGTGGGCAGGGCCCACCTTGCTCACATTCCACAAACTAACTTGTCTTTCAGTGTGCTTGGGTAGTCAGTGCTGCACAGCTCTACACACCATGAGGAGGACCCTCATCCACCTTCCACCCATGCCAACTACTCACTCATCTGACCTTCAGTTCTAGGACTCCATCGTTTCCTTGAATAAGCAGAACCTTATAGCATGTCACCTTCTGAAACTGACGTTTTGTTCCCTTAGTCCGATGCTCTTGAAATGTATCCAAGCCACTCTGGGTACCAGTGGCATGCTTCTCTCATAGCTGGGTCGTATTTTCTGGTGTAGATATACCACCATTTGTCAACCATTGGCTAACCGAAAGGACAGAAAAACACATCGCTTCACACAGAAAAACAAAATGCAGATTTTTTTCACTAGGCCTGAGAACCTCACACAGGAACCCCATGTACTTCATGCCTACAACACTACACCTGACCTAAGGGAAAGTCTGGTTAGGGCCCTGGTCTCCTGAGTCATCCTCGGCACATACATATTCCAAGGTGCTTGTTCAGCCCAGGTGGTAATCTTGGGTTCTGTAAACGCTCACCTTTCTGGCTTTCATTGCAAGAAAGGAGTTCCCACATGGAATGTGTGGGGAAACGTGATCACAAAGCCTTACTGGCCCAGAGAAGGAATTGTCAATTAATATTTTATTAAAACAATCGATACCCCCACCTCTCTCTCTCTCTCTCTCTCTCTCTCTCTCTCTCTCTCTCTCTCTCTCTCTCTCTCAAGAAAAGAAAAGACAGAAGGTTTGCTATCAAGAAGTTGATCACGTAAGTTAGGACCTGGATAGCTTAACTGTGAACTGCAAAAGTGGCCTGTGCACTTGCTAGTACAACACATCAATTTGTGTTCCTGCATCATGGACTAGGCCTTGAAATTATAAAGTCCTAAAAAGCACCTTTATTTTTTTTCCTCAGTGTCTCACATGTTTTTAAGCTAACTCTCAGCATTATTGTATTTGGCTCTGAGTTACGTGTACATTGAGCTTGACAACACTAGAAGTTTCAAAGCATGGAATGTGGAACCCACTAGAGAATGCTCTGCTGGACCACCATTTTAAAGTTAAATAGGCCCTTCTGGCTGGCTTTGGCAATGGGTGGTCTCTGTGGTGGTTAAGGGATGTCATGATAGAGGTGCTCAAGCCTTTTCAGGTCTCCAAGGTCTGGTGCTAGCCTTCTACATAACACGTGGCATAAGGCTTCTTTCATGCTACTGGACTTCTGACGTTTCCTCTGTGCCATCGTGTCACTAACCAACTGCACTCCCTTCTACCCAGAGCCAGGTGATAATGCAGAGCCTGATGTCCTGGTATTAGAAGGGAAAGAGCTTGGAATCGGAGGAGGTGAAAAGCCATGATGGAGCCCAACACCAGCTACAGAGCTTTGAACCTCTGGCCAAAGCAAATAGCACACAGAACCTCTGCTGGCTCTCCTATGTCTAAGGCTTTTTTCTGATGTCGCTGGAAGTACCATGATGCCCAATATGCCCAATTGAAGCAAGGCTCACACAAGCCAGTTTCTGAATGCTATAAAAAAGATAGTCACAGGTTGCAAGTGCTTATGATACCAAAGGATCCTGGGCAGAGGAGTCTGCTGAGGTAGGGTCTAGAGGGACTGTCCATTCTGAAGTCTGGTGACCTGTTTATTCCTCTCCTTGACAAGGAGATGTGTTTCCCACCCTGTGTGGCCCACCCAGGAACCCCAGAGGCTGGCTGGGTTGTGGAGAGGCCATAGGGAGATAGGAATGTCTGGGGGGGTGAGGGACCTCACTCCCTAGATAAAGGTGTGAAAGACCTGATGCTGTCTACTGTGGCTGGGAAGTGGTCCCAGATCCTGGAAACCTTGTGCAGCCTCCAGGCCTCCCAGAGTATTTTCCTCCCAGGTAAAGCAATGAATAGTCTCCAGAATTTACCAGTGAGAAGAATCATACTCGCCACAGCTGACCTGTGTCCCTGTGTCCAAACATCATGCACCCTTAGCGCTGATGAGGGAAAAGGGCATCTGTGGGAAAGTACCTGTCTGGGAGGAAGGTGGGCCTGGATCAAACAGCATAGGGAAGCTCCTCTCTCTGAGGCACAATATAACCAGAACACTCAATATGGAAGCTGGGATGGTTTGGAGATTCTGCTGGTCTTAGCAAAATGTTCTTAACTTTAGAGCCACAGAGACAAAATGAAGAATGTTCTTGCTGTGTCCCTTCATGTGCTGCCATAGATTGCCTGTGTGCAAGGACACAGGGATCTGTGAAACACAGGAAGGGATGGCGAGCCATACACAAGAAGCTCCAGGGGCATAGGAATAACTTGTCTGCTGCAGCTAAGACAAGCATCGTAGCCAGTCTCTCCATGGATACACAAACCTAGCTTCATCTTGCTGGGATCCGTGGGGATGCCAGGGAAATAAAACAACGTAAGATTCTCTGCTGGGAGCTGCTTCTGAGGCCAGAACAAAAGAGAAGCTCTGTCCTCACATCCTCCTCAGAGGCTGCTGGGCCATGGCCCCACTAAAGGGGCACATTACTGCTGGGGTATGGTCCAATCGAAGGGGCACACTAGAGACTGCACAGCAATGCCCAGAATAGAGAAGCCAGAGTGCAGAGAAGGGAATGAGTTTTCCTCAGACAGTGCACCCTGGCAGGCAAGTTGTTCTGCCTCCCCGCTCATCACTGGCTCTGGTTAGGCTCACAAATATCATCAGTCTTGGGATCGCCACTCTGTCCTTTTGGATGATGCAATGTTCCCCTCTGGGTAGAAAGATGCTCTGTGCCTGGTCCAAGGTGCCTTCACAAAAGGGTGTTCCAAAGAAGATGTTCCACAGTGACCAGCAAGGCAGAGCCCTCTGATGCTTCTTCTTTAAAGCATAAAGGCCCTCATAGGCCCACCTAGGATCCCCAGGGGCTGGCTGGGTTGTGGAGAGGCCATAGGGAGCTAGGAATGCCTGGGGGTGAGGGACCTCACTCCCTAGATAAAGGTGTGAGAGACCTGATGCTGCCTACCACAGAGGTCCTAGGTGCTCCTAGCTTCTGAAGACCACACCTGGTCCATCTGTAGGCTGCCTGGTGTAGGTGTGCTTCCTACCATAGCTTGGGACTGGAAGAACATTAAGGAAAGGGATCTAGGAGCAAGGATTGTAGGAAGGAAGCCTGGGAGGTGGGCTTGCCTTGCAAGATGATCTTTCAAAAGTTTCACAGGAGACCAGGAAGGACAATGTTTCTCAAGATCGCATGGTTGGCTCCTTCTCTCACTCCATTGTAAAATTGCTGCCTCCTGCCATCCAACTTAAGAACCTTTCCAGAAACAAAAGTCCATTGCGCGTGTGCGCACCCCCCCCACACACACACACACAAAACCAAATCCATGTGACCAAATCTCCCATTCTCTCCATCTGATTCTTCCTTTAATGCCAAAAGAAAGACCTGTTATCTCATTCAGTGAGGTGCCCAAAGGGTCAGACTCTTTTCCTTCCATTCAGTAAGATGATCAGGCAGCTTGGACTGGGGTGCTGGCCATCATGTACTTCTTTCCAACTCCTAGGAACTGGCCTCTTGAACCTCTAGCCCTAGCCTTACCTTCAGAGCTTAGAGGAAGTTTGTAGGTGTCCCTGGAAAGGCTAGACAGAGAGGAATTGCTCGGTGACCAGATGAGGAGCCCAGCCCTAGGGGGGAGGGGGAGCTAACTCTGTTTCCCCTTACAGCACTTAGGGCCCAGAGGCTGCTAGGGGCTAATTGGTCCCCAGGTGGTCTGAGAGGTACAGCCCTGCCCTCGAGCTGGCCTGGAGACCCAGGGGGCAGTTAGGCAGACCCCAGGCAGCCCTGGCCCTCCCTCTCTCCCAGGTGTTCAGGGGCCCAGGTGACAGCCCCAGGGAAAAGAGAAAATTGCAAAATTGTTGCTGCTAAATCAACCCCATTAAAAACAGCAATTATCCCGCTTCTCCTGGGCAACAACACTCCAGCCAGTTAATGAGAAAAGCCCCTCTCTTCTGGCCACTTCTCAACCAAGTTCCTCCCTGCCATTTCAAGGCTCACCACCAGTCCCTGAGAGTCCTTTGGAGGGGGAACAGGGACATGAGGAGAGCTGAGCCTCCCCCTCTATGTGACAAAACTTCCTTGCTGATACCTGATCATCTCTGATAGGTCACCTGGCTGCAAAGGCAGTTTGTGGGGCTAGAAAGGCAGGTACAGGATGGCCAAGGGACCAATCCTAGGGTCAGACCTCACTCCCATCCCAGACCAACTCCAAGCCATGCTTAATCCTGCCCCCTATGATCAGAATGACTCTGTCACATGACTAAGAGGCACCTGCCCTCTCTGTGCCGCAAAACACGGAGCATGACAGACTCTCCTGACCTTGCTCAGAGAATCCCAGGGGCCCAGTTTTCTGTTTTGCATATTAGATCCACTTCCTCTGTTGTAAACAGCTTGAAGCCAAAGCTTCATCTTATCTGCCCTTTACTCAGTGCACACCCATTGCTATGACCCAAACCACCACCTTGTGGTGAAGCTCACAGTCCACCCAGAAAGTGGTCAATGGAGAAGCCTGAACTAAGCTGAACAGAGTGGAATTAGTTCTGTTTGTCAAATAAACCAAAAAGAACATGGCCATCTGATGCCAGTGAGGACGTGCTAAAACAATTCACTTCCCCAAAGGGCATGATAATGTTGTACCTGGAACAAGCCCTTCTGCAATATCCTATGATAATCTAAAGTCCTCAAAGTTATGATATCCTTGACCTAGAAATTCCAGCCTCAGAAGTTTATCTTAAGTTAAAAAAATAACCTGCCCATAATTACTTTTTCCAGTGTGATTTGTGTTGGTGTTAGCATTCGGATCCCTGGAATCCAATAGAAAAGATGGCAAATCAACACAGCCTGGCCAACTTGAATTCTGAAAATTATAAGAAGTTATACTGTGAGATGTGAACATTTACACAGTTAGGTTATCTTTCATCGGAAATAGCATCCTAATCAGCCTCAACTGAAGGGACTAGAACCTTTCATTAATAATAATAATAATAATAATAATTTCATTTTTCTTCAAATGAACAGGAGTTTTTTTTTCATAGTTTTAAATACTCAGGGTTTCGACAGCTCCTGTACAAATCTCCCTGCTACCATTTTGGCACAGTACAGTACTTTGGATATAATTCATAAGCTGGTGTTAAAGAATTCTTTTACATCATCTATTTTGCACAGTGTATTTACATTTCCTTTCTATCTGTCCGATGTCCTTTTTCTATTGCAGGATTCCTCCAGCACTCCAGTGGACTTTTGGCCTTCACATTTGCTTTTCTCAGGCTATCTGTGGTTTGGAAGACCCTGACACTTCATAGAACACCCTCTACTGTCATGGATCTACATTTTCCTCAGAGTGTATAAGACGTCATGTTTTAACAGTGGCTCTCAACCTTTCTAATGAGACCCTTAAATAGAGTTTCTCATGCTATGGTGATCCCCCCAACTATAAAATCATTCCATTGCTACTTCATAACTAATTTTGCTACTGTTATGAATTGTGATGTAAATATCTGATATATAGGATATCTGATATGGAGGCAGAATTCATCATCAATAGAAACACCAAGCATACAGTTATAGATGTGGCAGCTAGTTGAGGACATCCCCTCCAGATCCTTCAGAATCACATGGATGGAAGCAGCTGTTCCCTGAGAACAGGATGTCCCCCTGGATTCTCCAAAGATGATGTGTTGTCAGACATCCCTATGGGTAATATCTCTGTCACTTCTTCTCCATACCCTCATCTTTCGAAGACAGGGTATACAGGTCATGTTAAAGAGCAGAGCTGTAGTCACACTCTACCTTTGTGAAGGTGTAGTCAATATATTCAGGGTGGTTTTTCATCAGATTTGTCTGATCCAGGTACATTTTTATTTCACTGTTTATTTTCATTAGTATGGGCTTATAGGCATTTATTAAATACTTTTATTATAATTTGTTATTTTTTTTAATTTTTAGCCATCCGAGGTTTATAGTTGGTACCTTTGACATACACGGGAGTGAGCTTTTCCACTTTGTATGTTTGTATGTTTTATAGAGGACAGAATATATATTGTTATATATGTGTATCTATCTCTGTCTACATATCTATGTATATATTTGTCTTTGTTTCTCTATATGTATTTATACATCATATATATATATGATGTATAAATTAATCATACACAGAATATGCTTACTTTTGCCAAGGAACAGTAGAAAGGGTTAGAGATGGATAGTCTTCGGGGAGGGGAGAGCCCCCTGAACTTGATTTTAAGACACAACATTCTGAAGTTCATTGTCTATTGACTCTTCTTTACCACAATGCATTTGGAATAGGTGACCTTCTTGCATGCTAGCCTTCTCAATAGTCATTGGGAAATATTCTTCCATGGCAAGCACTACCAGGATACCTCACACCCCAACCACTAGGTGGCAGGCCTACGCATTGTCCTGGGCTATCAAAGATGGAGAACCGGGCTGGAGGCATGGCTTGAGGGCTTACTGCAGAACCCACTTGATGACTTACAAGCCTCTGGGCTGCTAGTTCCAGAGAACCCAATGCCTTCTGCTGTTCTCCTCAGGCTCCTGAGCACACATGGTGCACATAAACTCATGTAGAAGCACACATCCACATACCATAATAAATAGGTAGATAAACATTTTAAAAGATGAAAACTCTGAGACCTGGGACTAACCAAAGATAAAAGGAAGCTAACACCATTTGATGAATGCTGCCTCCGGGTGGAGTGGCCACAGCCTGACAACTGCCTGCAGTGTGCCTGCGAAAGCCTGGGGAAAACAAACAAACAAACAAACAAACAACAACAACAAAGCTCAATCTGTCTCTGACCCCACCTGTGCAGCACATTGTGGCTGGCTTGATCTCTAAGTGTCACTGGTTCAAAAATTGAGATGAGCCTTTGCCCTTTGGCAATATTGTTTGAGATCTTCCCCAGCGACTGCACAGTTCCTCTATGTGGAAATGACTGAGGTCGATATGCACACTCTGAACAATTAGAGGTCCATGGAGTGCTTCTCCTAGGGCCATCTCTGGGGACCTGAGTGGAGGGTCTCACTATTGCTAATGCCTGTTATCAATGTTTAAAGTGCATTAGTTTTGTTGATGATGGTGATAATAGGGTTTTATGTAGTCCAGACTGCCCTTCAGCCTGCTGTACAGCTAGGGATGCCGATACTGGGTTTCAGATCCTCCTGTGTCCACCTCCTGGGATTAGAGGACTGCACCAGGATATCCAGTTTAAGGAATCCACAGCTTCAAGCATATTAGGCAAGCACTGTGTACCTGTGGGCTAATAATGGCAGGGAAGGTAGAACATTGGCAACAACCACTGGAAACAATAGCAGAGATAATATTGGGGACAAGTTTCCAATGAGCACTGGAAAAAGCGGCAGATGATGTATTGGAGACATGTTGACCATGAACACAGGAACCTGACAGATGATAATACAGGGGAAGGTGTTTATAGTGAGCATTGGGAACTGGGGCAGATGAACGTATTGGGGTATGCTGACAATGAGCACTAGGGACAAAGACATGATGGCAGTTGGGGTATGTGTCTAATGAACACTGAAAATAGTATCAGAGATGAGAGAGAGAAGACATTGGGTGAGCACTGGAAGCGAATTTCCTAGTCAGTGACTTGTAAACACCCCTCTAGTTATTTGACTGTTTTTGCCTGTATTAGTGATGTCCTCCCTTCCTGCTTGTGCCAGGAGGGGCTTGGTGGAGCACCTTTGTCTCTTTAGAAATTTCTGTGCCCCCTGACACTCCAGGATGCTTTTTCCCAGAGTGGAGACCTAACAGTGGCCAATCTAAACTCTGTGGAGCCCTCACAGAGAATGGAGGTTCACCAAGGCACTGCTCCTGCCCGGACTCGGCTTCAGCTCTGCCCTGCTGACGTTCCCCCATGGCTCTTCTCCGTGACCCATGGAGATCTATTCACCAGGAAGGAAACTGAGTCAAAGCCATGTATATCCATGTTGGCGCTAACACTGGAAACATGCTTGTGACCATCCCTGAACACTGAGACTCGGGAGATCTTCTCCCATCCCTCCACCCGGTCTTCCTGCTTGTGGCTTTGGTATTCCTGCCACACACTGCAGAATACCAACTTTCTGTCCTAATAGAACACCTGTCCTGATCTGCCACAGTTCCTTTCTTCCTGGGCCAGGGGAAGACAGACATAACAGCATCCATTAGGTGTCGCATCCACAGAGCATGTGCCCTGAGATTGGGTCCTCAGGCAGCGTGGAGACTCTACCTCTAGCCATTCTCATTCTACACAGAGTGTTTATACAGGACCTCTGGCAATTTCTGGTGTGTGTGTGTGTGTGTGTGTGTGTGTGTGTGTGTGTGTGTGTGTTACTTATTCATGTGTCTGTATGTTCATATTGTACATATACCCATATACCGATGCCTACACAGAGGCCAGAAGAGGAATTAGCTCTCCTGAGGGCAGAGGAGGACATTAGCCATTCTCTGTCACTCTCTACCTTTTTCCCTTCAGGCAAGCTTTCTCTCCTAAGCTGGAGCTAGGCTTGCAGCCCACCAGCCCCAGTGATTGACCACTCCACGTGCATCTGAGTATTCACATGGATTCTTGGGTTTCAAACCCATGTCTTCATGCTTGCTCAACAGGTGCTCTTACCAGCTGAGCCACCTCCTCAACCTCTCTGGTAGATCCTCAGGGGTAGCAAATCATTCCATGTGACTGATTAGCATTTACCCCTTGGAACAAGGCAGAAGACCCCAAGTGAAGCTTGGCCAGAGTGCACCTTTGGCCTCCTGTGGCAGCATGAAGTCCCCAGTCAGCCTTGTCCCATGCCAGGCATTCTCTTCTGGTTCATACTTACTAAGACCAAACCAGCTCTTCAGAACCCACACCACCAACTCACCCATATGATCTTGCATTTTTTTCTTTGAAGCCAAAGTCTTCACAGACATCCATGGAAGGCTCTGGGAAAGAAGGGGCCTCTCTCAACATATGGAATGCTAGTCCCATAATTAAAATATCTGATCTAGACAAGGAGTTGTAAGATATTCATTAAACCAATTTTTATTTAACCTACATGGGCCAATCAAAGGCAGCCCACACTGCCTCGTCGCCACTTGTCAGAGAAGTAAATTGAACTCTTGATGGGGCAGAGCGATAGGTCAGCAGGCAGACGGCTCAGCCTTCACCCACTTTCTGCAGAGCTTGCCACTCGAGAGGGCAACCGTCAATCCAGCTGCGTGGCGCTCATTACAGGTCTGCAGTGAAGCAGAAAAACGCTGTAATAAACAGGTCCCGCTGCCTCCGCGTGCTCCATTCATCCTCCCCTACAAGAGCTTGGCCCTTCTGGCCTTGCTGAGAGCTAAATCCCTGTCCAGCTGTTTGACCCTATTATGGGAACATGATAGGCGCCCCTGTCATTTGAAGTGCCTGCAACAGTCGGATGCACCGAATCTATCTTCCCGACAGGTAAACCTATGGATAATTTATTTTTATGTGCTTTCAAAGGATGTTGACAACAGTCAGGAACATCGGTGTTTAGGAGAGTGGGTCTGGTCATGCCTGCGGTCATTCTGAATGATGGTGAGAGCTGAGGGCAGGGAGAGGCACCTGCTTCACCAGCCTGCAGGCACCCTGCACAGGTGCCCAGCATGATGCAGGAAGATTCTATTCCACCCATGGCTTCCGTCTCAGGATCACAAAGGCTCTTCTCTGTTGCATTTAGCCAAAGTCACCCACCCACCAGGAACACACAGTAGAGGACAGAAGTAATCTGGTGACAGAGATGGCAGGAAGCCAAGGTCCTCAAAACAGGACAAAGCATCCTTAGGATGCTTCTTAAACTAGCATGGGATAGGGACACTCAAAGCATTTGTCTGGCTTGGCCTCCCCTAGGGACGCACTCCGGGAGCATCAGTGCTAGTTCAGAGAACGAAGTCCTAAAACTTTTTCAAGATAAGGATTGAAAGCTAGCGGGGAAGGGTTTAGACTTTGCGATTGCATACATCACCAAAAAAGTAACTGCACGTGGTTTTAAAAATGGAATCTCTCGCAAGAAGGTTCTAAGCAACCCTTGCACCCCCGGGGCCAGGCTCACAGAAAGAGAATGACTTCCATGTCGCCCTCCAATTGCTGTTTGACCGTGGGCTTCACAATGGGTGCCATTTAAGCCTACAGAATCCAATCAATGTGTCAGTTAAATTGCTACTCATCTGTCCAGATTAAGCATCCGACTATTACCTCAGATTTAGTAGAAGTCTCCGATACTGGCACATTTCACCGGAGCCATTAGTAACACCTGGAGTCATTCACATTAGTTTAAGATCTGGCACCATAAATTCCCAGCCATTAATGATTATTCTGACTCCTCGGGATAAATGGCTTAACGTTTTTGATAATGAAAATATACATTCTGCGGTAGTTCCTTCTTAAACCCATATTACCTTTGTAATGTACTTCATGGCTGATTGTAACGGACGGCCCCATAACTCTCACAAGGATTTCTAGTGTGTTGTAAAGTGCAGAAGCTCTGCAGTAGTATTCATTCTTCATGAAATCCTTGAGATATTTATTTAGTTGTTTACATTGGGAAATGTAATGAAATATCTTAATTGGACTGATTACCATGGAAAGAGTGGCACAGAGGCATTTCAATCAGAATTATTTCCAAAGCTTCCCTTATGGGTGCTAACCAATGTACAAGCCACGTGCTACACAAAGGCAGGCCAGGCAACAAACTTCTATTGGACGCTATCAGAAAAATAACAGGAAAATATCATTGTGAGAGCTGAGGGTGCCAGCTTAGTTATAGCTGAGAGATTATTTAAATATCTCAAATAAATCTTTCCATTCCCAGCACATTCATCTCTTTTAAGTGCTCATTAAGGTGGGGTGTGACAGTCTTGGAAAATGAAACACTAATTCTTTTTCTCGAAAGCCTGAGTGCACCGCTCCCAAGGGCAGCTGCGGTTTAGAGGGGATCAGAACGCTCAGCTAGGGAGAGGCTTCTCTTCTAAGTTGCATCCAAAAAAAGTGACGGGAGGGGGTGTTTGTTTGATGCCACTGTTCTTCTTGCTTATATCGTGTGATCTACTCAGATCTGAAGGAAGCATGTGTCAGTCCTCGGCGTTTGATAAACGGCCCTTAGAAGGTGGTTATACCGGCCTCTCTCTCCTCACCGCAGCCTGGTATAATTTGCAGACACTTGTCTTTGCTTGATTTAGACGAAGTTTGCTGAAGACAGAGACTGAGGGACAGGGGCATCGCTTCACAATCTGGGTTTGTTTTCCCAATGATAAAGAAATTGTGTCTAAAACCATACTCTATCATGTGAGTCCCATTAAATCCTAATAAGTGCGTGTGTTTGGGTCTACCGTGAAAGGTATTTCTATTAAAGGTATTTCTATTTGAACTGCTCAGAGACAGGTAGTCAAGATTCCCTTAAACAATAAAGGCTTATGAAGCAGTGTCCATGATCTCTTTAATGAACTTGAAGATGGTTATTGGTTCACATTAAACCTAATTTGCTAAAATTCAACTTGAAAATTTGCCCATGGTATCAGAGAGCAGTTCACAGAAATCCAGAAGTAAGCTTAGAAGCCCTGTAGGTAGGACCTGCTCCCTGGATAGGCAGTATGTCCCCAGCAGATTCTCCAAAGCCCTCCTTCCTTTCATTCCAGCCTCTGAGGTCCTTGCCCAAGCCAGACTCCCCACTTCCTAAAACACTTTGCAATACAAATGAGAAGTCCATCTAGATTTGCCTCCCTGGCAGAGTAAGCCACCCAAAACAATGTATAGAATATGGAGGGGTTGCAAGAAAAGTAGAGATAAAATTTCAGCTGCAACGTTGGCCTGAAGCAGGGAAGATTGAATGCAACCTTACAGGACAGCTGGAATAGGAGGTAAAAGAGGGAAAGAGAAAGTACAGAGGAAGAAAGGACAAGGACGTACCGAGAATGTGGGCTAAGAAGATAAAAGGCTATTTAGAGTACTTTCAGGAGAAGTATAAAGAGGCTGCAAAATGAAAGGTAAGAAAAGGTTTAATCCAAGAATCTAAAAATCACTAAAGCGTCACATACAAAGTAATTTGGATGAGGACTGAAATTTTCGGACCCTGGTGGGAACTGTGCAAATAAGGTCTTATTGAAACATTAAACCCTGAGTGTGTCAGGGCCACAGGCGGGCGTGCAATAAATAATAATGGGTAATGATGATGATACTCAAATCTAATTCTGTGTTCCATGGGGGTTCCCCAGGGCATTGTGGGAATATCTTTAGGCATCCCCACACCCACTCCTCCAACTGGTAAGGGGAGGACCACATTCATCCCACTGGAGAGCCACGATATCCTACCTGGTGGCCCACAGGTGATGCCCAGGACCTGTGCCATGCCAGGCAGCTCCTGCCCACTGCAATGCTTCAGAAGGACAGAGGATCAGCTCAAGATGTCCCTAAAGCCTCTTGATGAAGGAAGTGGAGGCAAGAAAGACTCTACAGCAGAGCCATCTGGATGTTGTCCTAACCTTGGGGAGAATTCCAAAGTCAGGTAGAGAAAAGGCCTGCCCGGGATGTGGGGAGAGGCCTGTAGGCTGCAGACCCTTCTGGGTCCATCTGTAAAGCAAAAACCTCTATACCTCACAACACTCCCTGGAATTCAAGAGGACAAGGAACCAGGCCAGGAGAGCCCTATCCAGGATGACCTAGGGATGTGAGAGGACAAAAGGCAGTTCGAGCAGAAGGCAGCTGAGAGGAGATTGAATTGGGGTAAAATGGGAGAGACAGGCATGCAGAACCAGTGGGAAATAGAGAAGAAAAGGAGGGGCAGAAAGCAGGATTTTTAAAGCTTCCCTTTGTGCTGTCCCTGTTCCGAGAGCGAGTGGAGAATCAGATTCTGCAACTGACACTGAGGTATTTTTAAACAGCTCCAAAATGACTAATTATAAAAGCAAAGCTTGAAATAGAGGGTAGCTGGGAACATTCCAAACCTGCATTGTCTCTGCTCCCAAGCTGAGCTTGTTTAATTTACTTCAGAAGGAATATTTGAACACACAACGAATAGCAGGCCTCTCCAAATGCTCTGACTTCTTGTTTAGAACGCAAATTCATCTATGCACATCTGCAACATACCTGCAATGTACTTGGATGCACCTATTCAGGCATGCACCTGTCTATGCACACATGTATCAAGTTGCATTCTCCATGCATGAATCATCCATACAGCACTGCACAATCTATGTACATATTTTATATTTTATACATATACTACACAGATGCACATACCCATGTACACACATTCATATACATTCTAGAAACATATAGAGTCATTTTCCTCTAGCTGCCCCTTCCATAGTTGCCAGAAAACCTTAAGGAAAGACCTATTAGTACCTGAAGCTATATTAACCCCAATGAATAATGCTTTCAGCAGCCCTGATCTCTTTCGACAGCATGCCCTAGAATTTTTGGAAGGTGCAGAGAATTTGTAGAAATAATGATTATGGGGAAAGGGAACGATGGGGGGATGGATCGGTTCAATTTCTACTAATAAGTGCTTCATAATAGCTCAGAAAAAAATCTGTCAGGCCTCAGCCTCTTTCGAAATGCAAATGAGCAAGGGTAAGCTGCAAAGCTTGAGGAACACTGTGCACAACACAGAGACAAGAGTAATATCCAGTCTGTGTCATTCCAAATGATATGGAAACAACGGAAGGCGTCCCGGCTGTGGCTAATTACAGAAGAATGACAGCTTGGTAATAAGTACTCATTGAGGGTTCTCTCACACGGGGAGACAGAGGCTGGTTTGACTGCCGGGATGCTCGAAGTGTGTGCCATCGGCATGAGTAAGCAGGTCGTGGAGAGGAATTTGGGGGAAGACTCTGAACACAAAGATTTCAGTCTCAAAGCCTAACATTGTATTAACCTTGAGAAATGTGTGGGTCCCTTGCCCGCAGCTGCAGCGATGGCTGTTTTATTGGCTCTAGCCTGTGGTAGTCACTCAAGATGCAGGACACCAGGCAGGTTCTCTAACCAGCTGTCTCGTACAGGCCAAGCAGGGCTTCCTTGTAGATGTTCCTGGGTGACTTCTCAAATGCCGTCAGGGTAGACACAAACTCGCAGAGCGCCTGTGGGAGTCTGTCAAGTTTATGGTTGAGTCAAGTGGGAAGCTTGGCATTATTGATGCAAATTATTAATTATGGAAGAATGAGGAGGAGGAATATTTAAAAATGGCCTTGACAGGCTGGATGTCTGCCTGGCTATGCTGAAATGGTGGTATTAACCTCCACTCACTCCTGAACGTGCAGGACTCTTGTGGGGGGAGAGGACAAGTTTGGGTAAGATTCCCTCCATCCTGGAAGGTGACTCCAGAGACCCACCAACATCATGGGAACCCTCAGAGTACCTAATCACACATGACCCTCAACTGTAGGGTTCAGCAGTTGTAAACCAAGCAACATGAAATATGTGTATGCAGAAGTGAAGCCGCTACCCCGATCTCTAACCTTACAAATGCACCTAGCAGGTGGGCATTTTCTCCATGCCTTTTGTTGAGAGCAAGACTGACAGGCTTGTTTTGACATCTTGGGGCATATCTGTTAGACATTTTATGTTTTTTTTTAAATGAAGAAGTCACTTACACTCGCACCTTCTCTTTCTCTCTGCCAACAATAGACTAGACACAGATAGTTAAATGTAGATCCAGAGGAAATAGACAGGACTTAGGCCTTGGGCATGTGTCTTTAAGGAATAAGCAGCAGAGACAGGATGTCACCTCGATGAGGTTCATACATGCAGGTTCTTTCCCTCTATTCTTCTGTCCAGTTTCCTCACAGAATAGCTGTGATATGTACAGAAGGTAGTTTACAGCTACCATCTTGACCCCTCACCTGATGTTTGTTGATCCACGATGATGATATCAGAGCAGCATGTCCTTCATTTCCTGTAAAGTCCTCTGCTAAATACACAACTCTCCTCTTTGCCCCTATGTGAGGGGATGGAATTGTCATCCCCAATCTTGAGAATAAGGAAAGGAAACAGAGACCCCAATCAGTCAAGAGACGCTCAAAGTCATGGCATGAGACTTACTATGCCAAAGGTGAGAATCCACACCCAGCCCTGGCTGCTAATCTGAGGACCCTGTCTGTGTAGCAGCACCTGGGCCCATGGGAGGCGAGCAGGAGCAAGAAATGAGGGATTCTATCAGCAATAGAAACCTGCCCTGCTATTTAAGGTCACCCATCCTCCTCTGCCATGCATGGGGAGGGCCAGTGGACTAAGAAATGACTTCCCATTCAGAGAATGAGGACTCCTGCCCTGGCCTCTTCATCTTCCTCCACAGTACCCTCGCTCCATCAAGAAGCCTCCATCAAGGTTTGAGTTTCTTTTTGCCTCATCCCTTTGTGAACAACTGGGCGAAGGAAAAAGGAGGTAGCCAATGTCCCTGAGTCCCTGTGAGTCTCTCAGTAAGCTGGATTAATCTGATCTCCATCTTCCATGTTGTCCTTCGGAAGCCTGACATAGGGAAAAAAAAAAAAAACACTTAAAGCCCAAACTAGAAACCAACCACATTTGAATGGCATGGACACCATGAATTACCATGTTTCATTTAGATTGGCTGCTCATAATACAGAGCAATGACTTTATTCTGGGTGAAAAACAGAAGCATTTGGATGGTTTTAAGAACTTCTTTTGAAAAATAAAGATAGCCAAGCAGTTAAAAGGATCCTTGTATATTTGACCTGGCTTCCCCAGTAATTATTCTAATTATTCTTGTATTATTTAGGCCAAGAGCCAAAGGTCCCGAGTGCATAGAAAGTTAATAGCGGACTTGAGGTGCGAAGGGGAGGGCAGGTCGGCATATGTTCATTAGAGTATGCTTTTGCTTACGGGTTTTGCATCAAGCAAGCTGCAGGCGCCAATAATTTATCTTAAAGTCTATTTACTCAGTGCAACAGGGAAATAATAAATTGTCCTAATTCCCTTCTTAGCCCTAGAAGTGGCTGCTTCTTTCCTTCCTCCCCAGCAACACCACTGAGGTCTGTGTGTTCCTGGGGCACTGCAGTAGGGGTAAGCCCAGATCAACTTGGAGGAGATGTCTTTGGGGGAGCCTCATGGGTCCAACAGCCCAGGTGTTCATTAGCAAGTGTGTGAGCTTCCAGAAACTGCTGCTGTTGCTTCTGCTGCTTGATAATTGACAAGTCAGACAGTGGGTGGAGTGTTCCAGCTACTGAGGGCTTCTTGTGGCTGCTACAATGCACACAGTTGGACTTTTGGAAAGACATCCTAAGAAAAATGTCACACCCGTAAATGCTTATTGAATACCTTCTCCAAAGCATCCTAAGTGTTACATGGATGGCTTCCAAAGGGCATACGGGAGAAAGGGAGCCATGACCATCCTTTTCAATTCCTGTGACTTCCAAAGTCTTCAGGGCTTTGTTTGAGGATGTTCAGAAGCCTCCACTGGAAACATCTGGAAAATCTCACAGCCTCATCCCTCTCTGGGTGAGTCTCAGGAGGTCATGGATTAAGGCAATAATATCCCTGGAAGAATTGAAAGAATGATCTCTTGGTCAATTTGGAGTAGAATAGCTCCAGATTCCTTATTTGCTACCCAGCAAGGCAATGGGTAAGAAGAAGCCTGAAAAGACAGACCCATGGCAAGGCAGGGTCTATAGAAAGAACTCGTTCCATTCAATCCCACCTAGATACAGCCATATCTGTTGAGAACTGTTGATGACTACACAATTGAATGAGTCAAATAAGCCACTAACCACTTAAAGACTGAAGAGGACCTGGGCAAGCTGTCGCTGCTGCAGCACTGGAGAAAGATACAAGGCAAGCTCCACAATCCCAAGCAAATTCTGAGATTTCTTCATAGAACTCTTCATGGAGTACTTCCTGAGTTAGAAAAGAAACATCAAGGGAGGTACCTTATGATGGGGTAGCCCTAAATAATGTGGGTCAAGATGAGGGGTCTGAGTCAAAGCATTCCATGCTACCAGTGACTTCTTGTTAAGGGAATATTTCTAGAGCACCCTGTATGGGATGCTCTGCCAAGGTGACATCCATTTCTCAGAGTTGAATGGGTCACAGTCCACATGAGATCTGCACCAGGTATATTTTCCTGAAAGCAGTTTCCAGAATCTATTCTTTCTAGAATTTTTCACATGGTGATATTGAAAGCAGTACTTTCTTAGACTCACATATCTACCAACAAGTCCCCCACAAAAATTCCTAACTGCCTGGTAATGAGAAATGGTCAGAAGGCTGACAAGCCATGGGAGGATCTTGAAGAATCTGGCTAGCCCAACTTGAGATCTAGTACACTGGTGTGTTAGTCATTCTATCACTCATCAGACTGGACTAGGGGCACTTTTACTCCTGGGTCCCATCCCTTCCATGCTACCCAATCAGTGACAAGCTCTCTGGATTTGTGGTTATATTTGCTCTTTTGTGTCTGGAGCACAGGACCACACAAACCAGCCAGCTGGTGTAATGTGGAGAGATTTGACTCCAGGCTAATCTGACAGCCTGCTTTGTTGCCAGCCTAGGACCCTGAGACTCACACTTACTCATTTTGAGCAATGTGTTGTACAGATGACCTGTCCATAGCAACCCTTCCCAGAATGTCTTCTTTAATCAGAATTCTGCTCCAAACAGCCCAGCTGATCAAGTGAAGTGGCCTTTCCACACACTATTGACGATCTGTCTCATGCATTATCTCATAAGTTTCCTTCTATTTTCTCTCCCAACCTAGAGAGTCCTCTGTTTGAGACAGAGCTGCTCAATGTGTTTGGATTTGCCACACATATATACTCCACTCCTTCTGCCCAGCTTGTCTCAAAATTGGAGAAAGAACCATGAAAATGGAAAACCCAGGAATAAAAAGATATATCAAAATAACTTGTCTCTTCTCTGACTATAACTTACATAGACCATGGGGAAATGGGATATTATTTCTCAAGGCAGTTGTCCTTAGAGATTCTGAAGTTGATACAGATCTACAAGCCTAGAAAGGAATGTAGAAGGAGAGAAAAAGAAAATGTCAGTTTAGGGCTGGACATCCCCGGGTGAACTGCATGGTCACAGCCATTATCATTGTCTGTGAAATTAAAGGAAAGGAAAGTCACCTCATGTGGAAAATATAGGTATTTATCATAGGCTCTAAAATGACCTCAACAAATAACTATAACGCCAAACCCCTACTCTGTTTCATGTAGCTTATGCAGATAGATTTTGGAGTTAACCTTAACACGAACTTGACACAAAATATTTCTGAATGAGCAAATCCATGGGCTTTCATTGTCTCTTATAAAATGCAGACATCCTTGGCTAGTCTCTGCACATCCAGTGAACTGGAATGCTGAGTTCCAGTGTTCTAATCTACAAAAAGGAGTCAGAGTGGAAGCCTGGGCCCACAAGCGGCAGCTCTGAACTCAGAGAGGGGACTGACACTTGCCTACTCCTTACAGCTTCAGACAGGCAAGAGCCCAAGATCAGCACAGAGGAATCTAATAACTAGGGAAAAACAGTCTAAATCTAAGCTGTAGATATTACACAGATGCTAAAAACAATTGCTGCTCTTGTAGTAGAGCCAGATTTGAATCTTAGAACCCGCACTAGGTCATTCATGATTATCTATAATTCAAGTTCCAGGGGATCTGACACCCTCTTCTAGCCTCTACCAGCACCTGGACACCTGTGATATAAATACAGACCAATAGGTACATGCATGCACATGTTTAGAGGTAAGGAAACTAGTAAAGGCCAAAGCAGAAAAGCTAAAAAACAGTAGCCTGGAAGTAGCCCAAAGTAGAGAGAGGAAACAGGAGTAAAGTTTTGTTCAAGATCTTAGAGGGTTCCAAAGAGCCAGAGGCATACCTACTGTATAAATTTCCTGAGGGAAAGGGTGAGTTACCTCATATGTGGGGCCATTTCTCATCCCATTAAGAGTGCAAATTTTCAAAAGAGAGGCAAAATCTGAAGCTTGAAGCTGACCACAGCAGAATTTATTAATTCAATCACATGCAACAATTAAATCTGTCCCATTGAACATTGCCCGGAAATAGGTCAGACCGACCAAAGGTTTGAAGGCATATTTCATCAAATGTGGCTGAAAGTGCTTGAAAATCATAGGGATAACTCTCAGTACTATATCTCACTTCACTCTATGTTAGGAGAGACTCAAGTTCGGGGGACCGAGCACTGTGCTGAAGCACTTAACTATTAGAATTCAGTCCTACAAGATGGCAAAGCCATGATGAAAAAAGCACACCCACTGCTTAGGCCAGATGTGCACGCATTTCTCCTTGTGATAAATTTAAACAATGTTTTCATAATAAATTTAACTATTCCATCTCTGGCAGAGCAGGGCTGCTAGTAAGGGTTGGCTAGGGCTGCATAGTACGTTTCATTGTCATAAAAGAAAGAAACATGTCTGGAGAGCCATGTGCACATTACTTAGGTAATATTTATCTCTGGGTTATAAGAAAGGTCTCTAAGTATGAAACCAAAGCATAAAAACTCATCTGGGGAATGTGTGGGTCAAAACTGGTCTTCCACTCATCCCTTTAGCGCAATAGCTATGATGAGTATCATTCCTATAGTGGACAAGTCAACAAAAGCAATTGGAAGAGTGTTAATGCTTTATACTTAAAGTGAAATCTATAGGCAGCCATCAGTGACTTTCATGAGCTTCTTTTCCTCTATTTGGATTCTCTGATGACTTAAGTTATTTTCAACTGTGTCTAAGGCTGATACACAAACTGAGGAAGGACCAGAGGGATTTTAGTAAAATCTAGAAAGCAGCAGCTCGCCAAGCCTGAGAATACGTATGAGCTGCCCATTCTAACCCATGAATGTGCTCTTTCTTCCTCTCTGACAACAGGAAGACCTGCCAGAAATAGGCCTGAATTTTGAAGTGAGTCCACCCTGAACGAATAGGTTCCATCACTTAAGCACTGAAATTATTCTCCAGTGATGCCTCACTAATCCCTTTCCAAGATATACTTCCAAGAATCTCCCCCACTACATCTCCCAAAGTAATGCAATCTTAAGGTTAGACAGAAGGTAATAACAATCGTAGGTCCCTAAGTACCATCTACCTTCCTCTTGTCTAATAACTACCCTACGTTAAGTGGGAATATACTCTGTGACGATAAAAAGAAATGTATAAGTCCAGCATTCAGGAAACTAAGGCAGAAGGGTCATGAGTTCAGGGCCAGCTCAGGCTGCATAGAAAGACTGTCTTACATACATACATACATACATACGAACATACATACATACATACATACATACATACATACATACATACATTTATAGTGAGAAAATGTTGTGATCGTACAGCAAAGAACCCAATCACAAGCATCAGTCACAAAGAAAAGCAGAAAGTGGTGGCTCTATATTATCCAAAATGAAGCTCCTTGTCTTGTGCCATAGTTCTCTTGGAAAAGATTCTCAGAAATCCAAGGGTGGAATTTAAGGTGAACTGAGGTCTGTGCTAAGCAGGTGAAGGATGCGGCTGTTAGAGGCCATAAACATCATGAGGCCAAGGGTTTTCTTCACACTGCTCAGCTGTCCTGGGCTTTGAATTCATTGTTACAATGGTGATAGGAAATGTTCAAGGGGAGATAAGATGAGATTCTAAGAACATACCCAACTCTCCTGTTATCTTCAGAGCCAGATCTGGCTTTAGTGTGGAGGATGTCAGAGCCACCCTCACCTCAGGTTCCTGCTACTGTCTGCCAGGTCTGTAGTTGTCCCAGGGAACTCTTCTGCTTGAAAGACAAGACATATACCCCTCCTTTCTCCTTTTCTCCTAGTGCATTGGAGCCAGCATTCCCAAGGATAACTAAAGCATCTCACACTATCTAGGGATGACAAAGCCATTTGGGTATCTTCCCTGGAAATCCTGGAAGCTGAGTGGGGCTATCACATCCAGAGAGGTGAAGGAAGTCCTGATCAATAGCCTTTGTAGCACCCCACATTGTCCCTCATCTCAAAAATAGATAGCTCAAACATTGGGTGCTATAGAGTATCCCCAGAGCTGGAGCTCCAGAAAACATTGATCAACAGGCAATTCCCCTTCTCTTACCCCAGCCACATGCCATATGGACCCTCTCAATCCTGCCTGTCAAGAGTGTGGCAAGCAAGCCATGATGGCTTTCTATATATAAGTCACTGCCCCACACTGTAGAACAAGGTACCTGCAAATCAATGTCAGTAATTTGTCAATTTCATTTATATCACACCAAAGAGAGGGAAAGTGAGAGGCATGTAGCACAAATACAAGTAATGTGAAGATAGAGAGCACGGGGTGAATTATCTCTTTGATAATCACCCACCTGTGTGAGTTGTCTGGTAGGTTGCACCCTCATCCAGCCTACGCTGTATCCTGACCATCAGTATATCTGCTTAGGCATTAAACTAGGCAATTACAGCTGCTGAGTGACCATAACTTTCACACATGGGCTTCCTGTGGTTTTGGATGACAACCACAATGTTATGATAACAACATTTTTACCCCAATCAAGATCCTTCTTCATATGTAAATTTATGCTAGAATTATGTATTTAAAATTAGTTTCTATGAGTCATGAATGTTAGGTTTGGCTGGGCTTATTTTTCCACTGTTGGCTTTTAAGATTCATATTCAAAAGGGCACAGAGATGGTGGAAAACAGGAGAAACGACTGCTCATTCCTCCATCCACCTGAGTTTCAGGTGATCCAGGTCTCTGCCTCAGCATTACCAGAGCTCAGGGAGGGCAGAGTAGGTGGGCTTTGTGAATGAGAAGAAACACCCAAACGTAATCATCTCCTGGATTAAAATTCGCCTGTTCTCTGAGATGCAGGGTTTCCAGTGGAGATGCCCATATGACTTGACCACTCAATTGTTAGTTAATGCAGAATGCCTCTGCTGGCCTCAGAGGATACCAGAGTGTTCTATCAGGAGCCTGGGAGTGAGAGTTCATCCTGCCTTTACTCTACACCATACCTAGCTCTCTGGTTAGCAAGAGTTAGTGATGATTTTAAAATTCTGTTTCTTTATCTGTAATATAGCCACCATTGGCATTTTACCTCCTTCACAGGGTAATGGTGACATTAATGAAGGCACACCAAACCCAGGAGTCCTTCCTTTCCTTCTTCCTTCTCAGGAACAGGATGGATTATAAATGTTTGGCAAATGCTCCCAGGGTTGGGAGGGTGACCAAGCTTTGAAGGAAGAAGCAAATAGCTGACAAGAAAACCACAAAAAGCAATCGCCCCTCAAAGCCATGCAGCGTAGCTTGTTGCTGTTGTCTTTCCCCTGTTGTTTTATGGCTCTGATAAGGGAAGGCAGTGAGTGAGGAGAGGGACTTGGAGGAGGATTTGGTCAGAGAACATCTCATGCATATTGATGAACACATTGGTTTCACATTAGCATCTGGTGGAACATTTCATGGGCCTGAAACCAGATTAAGAAAATCTTGCCCAGGCCACACATACCACTCATTTTCTCTCCAAACTTTGGTTTGAGTCCTGGAGTCATAGGCATGAAGCATCTTTTAAAACTGTCTCTCTCTCTCTCTCTCTCTCTCTCTCTCTCTCTCTCTCTCTCTCTTTTGGCACCCCACTGACTTCAGAAGCCATCTGAACACAGACAAATGCCATGATTATGGCTCCTTGAGATTCAAGGACAGGCTACTAGACCAGGCTGTCACATTGAATCTTATCATCCATACCAAATTATCAAAGTTCAGGGTTTCTATTTGGGAGCAGGGGGGATTGTTCAAAAACATCTGCACTTGGAAAAGTCTAAGCATTGCTAATACTTCCCTCCTCCCAGATTTCTAAGGCAAGAATTAAAGGAAAGAGAAGAGAGTGGGGGAAGCCTGGCTCTCCTTAGTGGAGGAGTGGGTAAGGGATTGGATCAATTAATGCTGTCTGTGTCCCATGTGTTGTCACTAGCCATTCCCAGCATCAGGGCTGAGGGAGTCTAGCCACGCCTTGGATGTTCAGTTGTTGAAAATGATGGTGACAAATGCCACATTCCAAGGAAAACCAAGTCAAATTCTTCTAATTGAAAAGATGTGTAGGTGACTCATTGAAGCTTTCTTGCTGTGACCTGTCAAAGACTTCTAAAACCAAAGGCAGTGGCAGCAATCAGAGGAACCTGGCCACACAGTCAGATTGGTCCTGGGGAAGGTAATAATGAACTTGGCTCAACAAGAAAGCACTGGTCACCATGTCAGCACTTCTGATACACTATGGAAGGAACTCCCGTCTCAGCTGCCAGGCAATTTTCCAGGGCTACTCCTAAAGCCAGGTCTCTCATAGCTTAAGAGCAGGGGATAGCTCAGCATGAATCCAGCAGATCTGAAGAGGACCTACCATAGCACATGGGAACGAAGCATGTCTGCCTACACAAAAGAAAGAAAGTGCCCCCAAATTAGTGGTACTTTCTTTCACCTTCTAAGTGTGGCACAACTGGCTTATCTTGGAACCAGTCTGCATTGGGTTTAGGCTCACTGAGCAAAAATGCTGTCTGGTTTCAGGTGGCAGATGGGATTGCAAGATGGTGGTTCATTTCTAGTGGAAGTTCTCCAGTCAGAGGAGAGTAAGTCTCCTGGAGTCATCTGTAGATTTTAGTACCCTAAAAGTGACCTGAGAGCCATAAGACCATGCTTAAAAATCCCATGCCATCTGTGTCTCTACTTGGCCTCCATGATTTCTCTTTCCCATTTACACACTGGAGGAAGACATTAGAAATCACATTCTAAAGATTTGTCCGTATTTGGTGGTTGGAATTTCAGTGTTGGGGGCTAGACTCGGGGTTTAAGCATACTAAGCAAGCATTCTACCACTAAACTTTATCTTAGCCTTGTTTCATGTTTTGGCATGAGTTCCAGGAAGTTGCCCAGGCTGACCTTGAACTTCCAATGCTCATGCTTCAGCCATCTGAGCAGCAGGGATTACAGGCTACCTAAAGTGTTAAGATGTCAAATACCTCTTCTATTGGACTTAGATTTACTTAGTGTGGCTTGCTCAAGGCCAAAGGGCAGGAGCTCTGGGCAATTCAGAATTATCTGTCCTGTTCTGTATAAAAGTGTTCTGAACTGTAGCTCTTATCTCTTGGGGTTGGGGTTAGTTCACAGAGAGGGATAATCCTGCTTACGGGTGCTAAGGTATTGAATCCTGATCAGCTTTTACAAGGTGTCTGGGAGTTCAGGCTGAGTTGATCCCATGAAAGAAGGAAGTAATAGAATCTGAGAGTCCAATAACTCTTGGCAGACAGCTGAGCTGCCCAAAGCCAGGCATTAGAGTCCACTTCCTTAAGCACACCACCAGTCACAAGCTCTCACAGGACAAGAAGTACACATCTGTGCTGTCCACTGTCCACTGCCACACAGCAAGCCAGCAAGACTGTGGTCAGGTAGCCTTTCAACAATCTAGAAGACATAGGAGTCAATTCATATTTGTGAAGAAAGATATTCTCCAGAAGGTAGAGTCTATCATAAATTTTGTTAAACATTCAAGAAAGTTCGGTGGACTTCTGTGAGAAAAGCCAAAAACTTCTATGGGATGGCTGGGTATATCAGTGACAGGAGGGTGAAGACAAAGTCTCAGTCTGTTATCTGCAGCAGCCCAAAGTTATCTTAACTTGTAGGGACATTGAAGCAAGTAAAACTGGATCCTTAGCTTCAATGCAAGAGTGAATTTCCAGACACTCACTATGAAGTGATAGAGTTTATAAAACAGAAAGGGGATCAGAAACAATGAAGCAGGCCAGCAAACATGTGTATGGCTTCTTGGGGAAGGATCACAATGAGGTGTCATAGCATGCACCATATGTACCGTATGGGTGGCTCTCAAGTCACATCGCAACATTTCTAAGAAACTTCATGTGTGTGCTCATGTGCATGTGCATGTGTGTATCATTTTAATAAGTGAGATGACAGGGTGGATCAGGCAGAGGTGCCTTAGATTGAGGCTATATTCTGATAAAAATGAGAGTCGCTAGGCTACAAAGGCCGTTTAGGTTATATCTTTCCTACTGAAAATGGGCTTTCTGGTGAGATTCCTAGAAACCTTAGGTTTATGCTGGGAGAAGAGAGCCGCCTTCAACAAATGTTAGTTATGTTCGATTCTTGATTCCTTACTTCAACTAGAGACGTTGCTCCCTTTCCTCACAGGTGCTTAATTCCCCAACCCCACTTCCTCCACCTCCCTTCCCTAGCCCCTGCCCAGTCACAGCTCTTTCCTCTTCTCTGAAGAGCAAACTTCATGTGCAGCAACATCACCATTCCCTGATTAGACAACGAGTTCTACCATTTTAGACAATTCCTTTGGCCAAACTTCATTTTCCATTAAAAACAACACTTGAGACATGAATCTGCCCCGTCAGCATTTTAAATAACTGATTCTCAGGCATAGCATTTTGGAAGGAGATTATTGAACACCCAAAAGCCTTTTACTATATATATATATTTTTTTTGGCCAATGTTTTCATCCCTTGCTGGTCATACACTTAAAAGTTTGAAATAGAATTTTGACTCCTACCAATTTTTTCCCTTTTATGTTCCAAGAAATATTGATTTAAAAAAAAAAAAACCTCTGGGGTTTTAATGGACCTTGAAATTAACATGGCTTTTATTTCTTCTCTATAACACTATTATTGATGATGTCACTGTGTCTCACAGAAAAGTCACCAGCTGATGGCTGCCATTCAGAGTGGAGGCACCGGGGAGAGGTGCCATTGCTGCATTTGCTCTTTAGGAGGTTCTCCTGCCTGTAAGGAATGATCTGCTTCAGAGAGTCAGTGGCTTGCAAACAACATTTTTTTTCTAGTCCAAGCTAGAATATCTTCCCAAACTACAACAGGATGTCTCAACCATGAGTCTATGAATGGACAGGATCTCTCCGTGTTAGAAACATGTCAAGCATTCAGATATACAGCAAGGCCTATCACTACCAACAGACAGCACAAGCAATGAGCAGCTCATTCAATGCCATGGGTGTTTATTAGAGGCCAAATCGGTGGCCCGTTGTGGATGGGGCTAGGGAAGAAGCAGGTACAGAGAGCGGGGCAGGCGGGCAAATGAGTAGATCAGCAGCATTTCTCCACCCAGCTCTCAGCCAGTAGCAAGCTCTTCCAGGTCCCTACAGGTCTTCCTTTCCCTAGGAAGGAGGCCTCATGAATGGGGCCTGCCTCCTCCAGAGAGGACAGGGGGGAGAGGAAAGAAGGCTTCACAGGGATAGGCAGCTGGAAGTCAGTCACCATGTTTTGGGAAGGAGAGTAGGACCTGGTGGAGAAACTCCACTGCAAAAAGGAAGAATTAAAGTAAGGAAAGCGTGGAAGACCCTGGCAGATGTCTTCTATTTTCTAAGACCAAGCGCCTATCCCCCTAGCAAGCCCCAAGACTCAGAGTCCCCAAGTCTGGCCCTGCTCCTCCAGCCTCATCCCCATTGCTCAGTTTACCAGCCCCCACCCCCACCCCCAGCCTGCAGGCTTCACACAGAGCCATCAAGTTTGCTCTCTCTGTTGGATATCTGAAGGCCAGGCTCTCTTTAGCCCTAACCTTACTATCCTCTGACTGCCAAGTGGCACCCAAACCATACCACTGTCTTCTTTACCCTGGCCTCCGTTCATCCCCTTCCAGGTTTAGGTCTAAGACACTGATCCCACCTGCAGGAAATCTAAATTTCTTCAGAACTGTGAGTCTGCCTAAAGCCCTGGAAAAGTCTAGCCCATGACCACCCACACATACAGAGCCTATATCAAAACAGACAAACAATTGCCCAATCAGTGGAAAGATGGACGACTGGCGGTTGCTAGTCAAACCAACATTCACAGAGGCAGCCATAATCAGGATGAAGCCTGAAGGGAGAAGACAGCTTTGCCTTGGGGTCCCCTTCTCTCTCTCCTACCAACCCATGGAAGACTGTGAGGTTTCTCTTGCCCTGCTGACAAGACCTCCTGTCTTAGTCAGTGTTCTATTGCTGTAAAGAGACACTGTGGCCAAAGAAACTCTTATAAAAGAAATAATTTAATTGGGGTTTGCTTACAGTTTTAAAGGTTTAGTACATAATCAGCATGATGGGAAGCATAGTTGTATGCAGACTGAGAGTTCTACATCCAGTTCTGTAGGCAAAAGGAAGACAGAGAGAGCCACTGGGTCTAGCTTAGGCTTCTAAAACTCCAAAGCCACACCTAGTGACATGCTTCCTCCAACAAGGCCAAACCTCCTAATAGCTGCCAAGTAGTACCACTCCCTAATGGCCAGGTGTTCAAATACATGAGCCTATGGAGGCCATTCTTATCCAAACCATCATCCTTCCTAAGCCAGAAAGACCCTGACTCTAGTCACCCTACCCTCACACTCCTGATTAAGAAAAGAAGGATCCATGGTAAGAGGAAGAGGCTTAGAAGTTAGAGGTCAACATATGACTAGTAATAGTAACAGAATCAAACCATGTGTTCCAGACCCTTGGCCACGGGATATTTGTGTATCCTTCAGAAGTCCATGGTCTTTGAACCTTAGTGCTCAGGGTAGCAGTGTTTGGAGGTGGGGCCCAAGAGGAAGCCAGGAGGATGCTCGTGTGTGTCTTCACGGAATGAAAGCATTGTAGGGGAGGGGTATCTGCCTGGGCTTTGTGATCAAGGAAAGCTCTTTCTCTCTAGCGTATGCCCATGACTTAATGCAATGGGAAAGTTCATCCATGAAGAAGATGCCATACCAGTGCCAGTCCATGCCCTTGGGTGACCTACTCTTTAGAATAAGGAACTAAATAAACGTATGTCTTTTATAAGTGACCCAGTCTAGGGTGCTCTGTTATAGCAACTAAAAGTGAGCCAGGAAAACTACTCCTTACACTGATGATAATCTGTCTCCACTATCTTTCATGACCCTGAAGAAAGCTCCTCTCCCCTATCCAGGCTTTGACCCCTGGCCACTAACCCCTTTAAGAGCTATATCCCCACTGAAGATACACTCCTTGGAGGGAATGCTTCCTAAGACAAATGTCTGAGTGAGGTTGTAGATGCAGAGGAGTGCTGGTGCAGAGATCACAGAGGAATATGCTATAGCCTGACTGCAATGCTTTGTACTAATCCTGCTTCTCAAAGTAAGGGCATCTTTAACTTGATGCTGGCCCCTTGCAATCAAGCTCTCTGGCCAGCTCTCCTGGCCCACAGAGGGACATGGCTCAAAGCCACAACTCACATGCCAGCAGGATGAGAAGGAAAGGGGATCCAGGGAGGAGGGGCTTCCCACAGATGACAGCCTTGTTACAGGCATCAGCCATGTTGATGGGTCTACAGGGTAGAGGGCTCCTGTGGGGGGCCTGCATCTTTTATTAATCACAGAGATGTACAGTTGTGGGGTCCCCTTTTTGAGGGCAGCCAGAACCTAGAGAAATACCTCCCCCAGAATGTAGCAATTTTGAGGAGAATTGAATCCAGAAAGCATATACCACCCAGGTTGCTGCCACCCTCTCCATCTCTCTGCACAGAGTTGTAGAGTTCTGTATGAGTTGGTCTCAGAGCCTGCCTGCTTCAAGCCCAGAACAACCTGTTTCTCCCTGTACCTCCAGTTATCCCTGCCCCCACTCACCAAGACAAGGGCTAGGAGGACCATACCATGCAGGCCACCCTGGGCTGTCCCTTTCTCCACAGCCTCAAGAGTCAGATGAAGAGCTGCTGTGAATTAGGCAATACAATTGTGGGTCTGAGACTGAGCAGTCTCAAGAAATGGTGGCCATGTAATTCCTTTGTAGCAGAGGTATACTGATTCCTGCACTGGCCCAGAAAAACTGTACAGTCCCTCTTTCAGCAGGGTCTTTGCTATGTGTCCTGAGATAAAGGTAGAAAGAGGGGTCCTGGTTAAGTTCTTAGGACTATCTTATCTGGTTGGCTCCCTCCTCGGATCCTGAGTAGAAATGGCTCAGATCCCAGGAGAGCAGTCTACCCTAGATAGCCTGGCTGCCAGCAAGGAAACATCAAGAGACATCAATCAAATGGGTACATATGCACCTCTGCATCCATGTGGGATTTATCATGAGAACAACATCAAAACACCATCTTCTGTTCCTGTGGTCCCTAGACTGCCCTACAAAAACCTTCCTCATTATCTACCCCATACACCTAGAAGACAAATCCCCCTGTGGCCTTGGCTTCCAAACCTTGACAAAAGAAGGTTCTAAGGATCTGAGATGCAGGCAGCAACCTGCTCTCAGCCACATCCTGCTGGGATGCAGGTTTACCCAAGGAGAGCTGTCTGAAATGAGTGACTCTTTGCAGGACTCTCTGGGGACATACCAACCAGGATGGGGCATGGCAGATGAAGAACAAGTAGTCTAGACTTGGTCCAGACCCGGAATCTGATTAACTTCTGAATCTTAGTGCCAGGTAGAGACCAAGCTGGTGATACCTCTGCCCAATGGTCATCAGGGAAGAAGCAGACACGAGGGTCCTTTCCCCTCAATGATGGTTTCTGTGGGGCTTGTGGGTGTCTTGATACTGAATGGTGGGGAAACCTTATTCACTGGGATGCCTTTTGATAAGGAGCACATAAGGTTAGCCCTGTGGAGGAAACACCCCTCTGTGCATAATCTAAACCCAGGAATGAGATCAATGAGAAGACAAGGACAATCTCCATGAGTTTGGCCAGCTATTCCTTTGTTCCTTTTTCCCATATGGCTCTAGGAGGAAAAGTCTTTCCAACTAGACTGCCTAGTGGCTCACCGAGACTGAATGGCCAATTGGGGGGCCTGTGTGGGACTGACCTAGGCTCTCTGAAGAGATGTTATAGTTGTCTAGTTTGATCTTCTTGTGAGACTCCTAATAGTGGGAGCAGGGGCTGTCTCTGACTCTGTTGTATGCTTCTAGGACACTTTCCTCCTACTGAGTTGTCTTCTCCAGCCTTAATCGGAGAGGAAGTGCCTAGTCTTACTGTAACTTGACCTGCCATGGCTTATTGATATCCTTTAGGGGCCTGCCATTTTCTGAAGAGAAAAGGAGGAGTAAACAGGGGTGATAGAGGAAGGACTTGGAGGAGAGGAGAGAAGGGAAGCTTCTGTTAGAATGTAATAAGAAAGAAAAAAGAAAAAGAAAAAGGAAGGAAAAAGAAAAAAGAGAAATGAATAAAGGAAGGAAGGAAGGAAGGAAGGAAGGAAGGAAGGAAGGAAGGAAGAAAAGAAGAAAGAAAAAGAAAATGCATGCTATCTTGTCAGGAAAGAAAACACCTTTCTTACATAGGCTAGTTCTGGGTGAGGTGCTTGGGAGTCACTAGTCATGTTGAAGAGTCTTCTATAACCACAGAGGGAAGGCTCACCCCACCAGATACTTCAGGGGAAGGTATGCCCTGAAACAGACTGGGTCAGACAAATAGTCAGGAGCTTTGGATCAAGCATCATGGGAACAAATAAGTGCTGAGCTAGATGAGGAGGATGGACTGCACTGCCTTTTCATGTCACAGGTATTCTGGATGGCAGCTCCCTAGGAAGCTAAAGGACTGATTGGTCACAGCAATACGGCTGCTTCTGATGCCTGAATCTCTTAGAGGTAGCAGGATATGCTGAACTGTTCTAGTTGATGGAAGGCCATGCTTTGAACTTGGGCATCAGTGTATTGTGTAGGGGCCTTGGGAGGGACCATGGTTCAGTGGTTACGATTGTCCACCTGAGAGGTGGCTGGACTTCTCAGCCACAGTTTGTTAAGTTTGCAAATGCCCTCTGGGAACCATCTGGAGGAGAGGTCTATAAACGTAATGTCTGGATTATGAAGGGAGTAATGGTAGAATTTCCACTTGCTTTGAACCCACTGACCTCGGCTCTGCTTACTCCATTCACAGTCTTACCAGAGAGGATAGGGGTGGCTGAACAGGACAAGTGTCATTGCCCTGTGCACCCTACAGCCCTGGGGGTGGGGCTGATTTTAGCCAGGCCTCTCAGATCCCCATGGGTGCTGTTGTGCACAGAGAGAAGCTGGTGACAGTAAGAGAGGCAGGGATGTGGAGGGGAGAACTAGCCTGGGCTCAGCTGAAATTCTGAATCCCTGAGCAGAAACACTGGAAGGGCAAGTCACCCTTCAGAAATTTAGGAAATGGTTATCCTATATTTCTGTAATCGCAATAAGAGGTCTCCCTTCCCTCTGTAAGGTTTCCCAAAATAGTATTTGCATGGAAAATACAGAAAGCTTGTTAGATAGCTATAGGAGCAAATGTGACCTCTGAGAGCCCCTGCTAAGAGTTCCAGATTCCCCAGGCACAGGCGCTGCCCTCTCAGTTTATCCCTAAGACCACACCTTCTACCCTGGACAGGTTGGAGGTCTACCTGGTTACACTCCCCAAACTGGTTCTGCCAGCTCCAGGCAGCTCCCTTCCCAGGTCTAGAGGATTGCCTGGGGTGCCAGTTATCACAGGGAAGGGAAGATGCAGCAACCTAGCCCAGGAAATTCACCCTGGCAAAGCTGGGGAAGCACCAAAGTCCTGTGAGTGCTTTCCCAACTAAGCAGAAAATGGGGTGAGCTGCCAAAGAACGAACGTCCTTGACTACGCAGCACTTATATAAAATATGCATGCTGGTGGAGATGTTTTCCCTAACAATGCTCTGGGAAATTACATTAAATTTCAAAATGATCCCCTGCTTTCCCGCATCGCCCACAGAGACTGACACCAACAGCGCCATTACGCAGAGGTAAAGTAGTCGTCTTGTTACTGCTGCCTTTACGAGAGCCAGGGATCAAATATTTTTTCACAGTTTTATGTGGATAGTTTCATGAAAATTGATCAGGTCTAAAAAGTCACAGTCCAAATGAAGCTAAGGTTAAAGATAATTTATACATGATATTCCTAATTTTATTCCGAGCCCTTTTATTACTATGCAGGCCTTTATGACTTTAAAGAAAATGTCAGTAGCGGCAAATGACATTGTACTGAATAATCTCGTTATGAGGGACGAGACATTTAAAACTATTCCTAGCTGGTGTCGCTGAGTTCTGCTGAACGCACACTTTCCCTGAGTCTGGCTGTCCAAAATTCCTGGCCTGATTTTAAACCCTTTTAGGGTGGGGTGCATCGTGGAGTCCCCACTTGTACTCTCCCCAAGCTGTCCTCAGATTTAAACTTTTTCTTGGGTATCCTTTTTTTCATTCACCTGCAGGATACGGATACTCAATGCCATTAGCAAATCATATTCTTAATGCAGTCCTTCCTGTTCATATGGCTGGTCCTGCATCCCAGCACTGACTGCAGAATGCTCCGCTGGCTGTGGAAGATCAGGTCTAAACTCAGGCAGGCAGAGCCTGCAACTCTAAGACTCCAAGTGTCCCTCAGATCTTTGCTATGTCTAAACTCACAGATGCTTGCAAACTGCCTTCTCACCAGAGACTTGCCTCTTACGTGTTTCTTAGAAGGGTAAATAATAAGGAGTGTCCCCTCTGGAGACAGACTAGCATGGCACACCACTGTGCCACCCTCTGTCTAAGACCTAACTCTTATCACAGCACAGGGTGCTGAGGCCCTGGTACAACCAAATAAAGTCAGCTTCCCAAGAGAAATAACTAGGCTTCCCTGCAGCTCCTACCTCTCAGGCTAGGGCACGAAAGCTCAAATATGCAAAGACCACTTGGCTTCGGCTTTTTCTTGGGTACCATCTAATCCCGGGACAGCATCTTCTCCCTTCTTCACTTTGACCCCTCTGGTCAGCAATGCTGCACACTGTTGCATAGGAACAGGTTGACCATCAGTCAATCAAGTGGCCTGACAGTGGCACAAAGGTAAAGACAGGTCCCTGCCAACTCACCGTCACTCACGCCAGGTCTCACTCCAACCTAATAACTCATAAGACAGGGAAGAACCTTTCCTCATTTTCTCATTTCCCAGCTGTCTCCAAGGAAAATTGTGGTACCCACTTCATAACTTCTCTTGAAGCAGTGTCAGTCCCGACCACTTTATACAGTCAACAGATAACAGGGAGGAGAGTTCCCAGCAGGATTCCACCACCTTAGCAGAACCGCACCATGCATTGTTGCCTGGGAACAGGGTGAAGAGCATAGAATGTCTTTGTCCAGAGTGATAAAGATTTCTGTCTCGGCTTGCCTCTCACTGAGACTGTGAGTGTCAACCTGGCAGGACAATCCAGTCAGCAGGCACATTAAGTGTGTCCCCAGAAAAGCTAGCGTGAGTACATACTCAGGCACATGCATGTGCAATATGCACACACACACACCACACATACACACACACACCACACATACACACACACACACAGACACACACACACACACACACACACATGCTGGACAGGTTGGAGGCACATGCACATGCACTCAGGCCTCCATATGGCTGTTACACACATGTTCTTTAACTGCTTGTGGTGGAGGGCATGAGGGTCAGATCAGGGTTGTAGATTCAAAAATTCCAAATGCAGTATCTTGCTTTGGTCTCCTGTCTGACCAAAAATATTTCGCTTGGTCCACCTTGTAGGGACACTTGTAGAGGTGAGAAGCCAGCATCCCACTCCCTGTAGTATATAGGTATTGTGCGAAGAAAAGAGATGGGGACCTGAAGGTTATTCCCTTGGACCCACAGAGGACCCTCTGGGGTCCCAGATGCTTGTGTGGAGGTCTGCTTGCACGACCACTTGCCATCGTGAGCCCGATGAGTTAAAGAGGCGCTGGCCACTCATCTGTACACTGAGGCATCTGAGTAGGAAATCAGAGGTCTTCTTAGGAAAACCACATCCTGGATGTTAATTTCCTTTTTCCACAACAAAGTGGAAGACCAATTAAAGGCAGATAGTGATTCTGCCAGGGATACCCCCTCTCCTCAGCACTTGTCCTTCCCCCACCTCCAGGCTCCATCTTGCTGGGCCAATGATGGGATTTGCTTCATCAAAAATGTGCTTCAAAGTCCCCTTCGCATCATCGATCGGCTCTCCGAGGCCATCCTCCGACACGTCCGCAGATGCTAGCTGAGACACGGGATCCAGTGCCAAATAGGAAGGGAAGGAAATTAACGGATGCTTCAAAACCTGGCAGGAAATTTAAATGCCAGTGCTTTTCTGGGGCAGGCCCCACTGGAGCCTCTCTGCTCCAGCTGGACTGTCCTCCTGCCCAGTTCCTGTCTGGCCTTGTCTCTTGTACATGCATCCAGCGGTGACTCACATTTGCTTCCTGGGCCTGAGTACCTAGGCACTGGGGATGGGAGAAGTCTTCTCTATCCAGGCTCTTTCTTCTAATCTGCCCCACCCCTGTGGGGGGACAAGGGGAACCTTTCCACCCTGGGAAGTAGGCCATCAAGCAGGCTCCTGGAGGCTCAGACTGGCAGTGCCGCCCATCAAACACAGGGTGATAATATGGCCCGCCCACACAGGGTCTGCAGCTTGCTAGTGCTGCTACATGAAATTCCCTTCGCCACTCTAGCAGTGGGTTTGGGCCTCAGAGAAACAGACAGCATCACTGGCTTCTGAACCATGGGAAGCTCTGCGCATTTGATCATCGGGTGAGTGTCCAGAATCTCACAGCATTTCCTTTTAACCAATAGCTTTGTGAGCATAGCTTTCCTGCCATTTAACACATGAAAGTGTTGACATTTGTGGGGGGAGAGGGATCTCCATTCTCCAAGTTAAAAATAAAATAAAATCTACCAAGTGGCTGAGCCACAAGGCAAAATCTTGGCTTGCTGTTTTGCTCCCTGGCTGCTGTCTCTTGTCCTATTATACTGTAGGTCCTGGCTGACAGACAGATATGCTGCAGGCATCTCCCCTCCCCTATGGAAACCGAAGTCTTCGACCGATGAAGTAATAAGCCAAACGGCCTCCCTGGGTCTAGGTCAAGAGGCTAAACCCAGAGAGTAGAAAGTGGGTATTGATGAGCAAGCGATTGACTCACTGAGCTGTTGATGAAGACCAGGGCCAGGGTGGGGAGAAAATTTCTTATAAATACACAGAAAATGCAGCCCTACATGAGGACCCCCTGCACATCTGGAGGAGGGGACAAGGGAAGTTTGCTCTTGCAAGGATTGTTCCCAACACAGCTAATATTCCACACCTGTGCTGGAAAGAGCTGGAATTATTTTATGGGCTAAAGAGTCAGGCATAAGACCTGCAAAACAGGCATGTTATGTCAGCTAAGAAAGCTTTAGTCAGCACAGGTTTATCTTACTCAGAGGACTGGGAAGGTGTGTGGACATCCAGCCTCATCCCTATGTCCAGCCGAGCCCAGAGAATTGCTGAGATCTTCTGAGCTCAGGCCAGAGCTTCCTTCTAAAGCACACAGAACCCAGTGTGCGAGGGAACCCCCACCCTCACCTCACTGTAGTGACTGTTGGAGTTGTGAGCAGGGATCTTGGCCAACAGTGGAGCAGTCCCTGTGTATGTATCAGGGCAGGTCTTCTCACGTGGGAAGCCTCATACAAGAGGCAGCACCATCTCAAAACTGCCTTCTGGGAGACTTTGGACTTTCCCTGTAAGGAGGGCTTTGGAGCCAATGTGGTCCAGTCTCTCGATACATACAGGGACACAGGGCCTAGAAAGGAAGATGGACATCCAGAAATTCTCAGCCATGGCCGACTGTCTGCTTTTACCACAGCCTGTAGGTGGCGGTCTCTTTGAAGTGTGCCAGCCACTCCTAAGTGGAGAGCCTCAAAGCCAAGGAGACTTTTGCATGATGCTGGGATAGGGCCATGCTCCCTCCCGAAACTTCTCTTGGTGCATATTAAATTATGTACAGCTGTGGGTCTTATTATAACATCTCATACATTTACATAATAGATTTTGATCAGATTCACACACAGTCTACTCTCTCTCTTGTTCCCTTTCCACTCCTGCTGACCCACTTTCCTCTTCCTATCCAATGTTCTTCATTTAATTCCTTCCCGCTGCTTCCAGGAGTGCTGAGTGAGAGTCTACTCACAGGAGCATGGGTGTCTTACCAGTGACTACACCACCAAAGAAACATTCACTTTTTGAGAAACACACACACACACACACACACACAACCCAAAAAACCAAAAACATTATCTCCAGGAAGCCAAGTATTTTGTTCTAGACCAAGATAGTAAGAAATGGCGGCAGCTGCCTGGAGCCACAGCCTGTTCCTTTATCTTTAACCTAAGAGGCAGTTGGGGTCCACCCTGAGCATGGCCCAGAGCCTACATCCTTTCTTCCACCCACAAAGCATATCCTTCTCACAGCAGCACACTGGGGAATGCAAAGAGAAGATTCTCCAAATGCTTTAACTATGCAAATGTATGACAGACAGAGCTGGGTGTCAATTTACATCAGAAATGAGGTGTGCCTGAAAGGTCTTCCTGGTGTGGTAGAGTGGAAGCTCTTTGATCAGATGTTTTGCACCCAAGACTATTGTGAAAACTGCAGGTACATGGACAAGACTAAATCCAGAGCATTATTGGAATCAAAAGCAAACCCAAATTGCCTCTGCTGATCTTCCGAGCTACGTTGTATCCAGGACCCATCCCAGCCAACATGGAGGGGAAATTTTCTTGTTCTCTCCCTCACGTGTGCTCAAGTGTTTGGGATGAACTGATGTGGTATTTGTAATGTTAGATATGTCCGAAAGCACACACAGAGAACCATGAAGCAGTGTCAGAGGTAGAGGGTAGGCCATATTCTCTGTTCTGTCTTTGAAAGTCCCCTGCGGGTTTGAAAATTCTCATGGTAATAAGATGGGGAAAGCTGTGTAATTCAGAACTCGGGGACAAGTTCAAAGTGCAGGCTATATCAAGTGTCTGTTTCAAAAGTCAAGGTTCTGAGCAGTCTGACTGTCCAGCACTGCATGTCCTGACTGACTTCAGTCCAGGTGCTCTGGCAGTCTGTGAGACTTATCAGCAAGCTGCATATAGAATTTCAGGTCTGCAGCAAATAGAATTCCAGGTTTCTGGGCAAGGTCTCCGACATCACAAGCAAAGATTGGACTCTACCACTGACCAAACCATCTCTAAAGTTAGGTTTTAGACTTCCTGGTGTTTCGCAGAGTCATCTTTTCACTGCAGAAAATGCTCATCAAATGCTGTCCTATGTGTAATAAACATAGATTACAAAAATAAAAATAAGGGATAGAGCTCAGGGGTAGAGCATTTGATTGGCATGTACAAAGTCTACCTTCAGCATTAAAAGTGGGAAACAGGATGGTGAGAGACTGGTGTCCGTGGTTACCAAGTGTTACTGCTCATCTCAAAAATAAAGAGCAAATAAATGCTGAATAACTGAGTCTGCCCCCAGGGCATGAAAATGTATAGAGGAGAAGAGCTGAGGATCTGCCCACCTATTTTTTTTCAAGAATTTGGGATTAAAGAAAGAGTCATTTGATGAAATTCATTTTATGAAATTCAACCTAACCTAGAAAGAAACTTTGAGTCTAGGGAGATTGCTCAGTCAGGAACTTGCTCATGCCACAAGCCCAAGGACTCAAGTTCAGTCTCCCAAACCCATGTCTCATGATTAGTGTTAACTGTCAATTTGCCAGGATCTAGAATTCTCTGTAAGTGGGGCTCTAAAATACCCATGGGGGCTAGGGGGGGAGGGGTGTCTAAGTTAGACTGGCTTCTGGGCAGGCCCTTGTGGGATGATCTTGATTGCATTGATATGGGAAGTCCCACCTTGATTGTGGGCATAACTATTCTCTGGGCATGTAGAGAAAGTAAGCGGAGCACTAGCACGCATCCGTCACTCTCCATCTGCATCTTCCTGAGTGCAGATGCAACAGCATCAGCCAGATTCCTGTTCCTTACACCACGCCTTCCTTACCGCCGCCATGTCTTCCCTTCCATGATGGAGATGGACATGATAGAACCATGAGCCGAAATAAATGCTTTCTCCCTTCAGTTGATTTTGTCATTTCTTTTTCCCCACGCAGCAAAAGAAAAGTAACTGAGACAAGTCATAAGGAAAACAGAACATAGATGAACCTGGGTGTGGCAACATGCCTTGTTGTTACCTCAGTGCTGAGATGGTACAGAGAGGGGACTCCCTGAGGTTCACTGGCCAGCCAGCCTAGGATCTTGGCAGGCAGAGGCCAATGAGACAGATGAGTCCAAAACTAGGTAGAAAATTCCAAAGGAAAAACACCCAAAGTTGTCTCCTGGTATCTACGGCAACATGCACACCAGTGCATTCATGTGCACATGAGAATGTGCATGCACACACACATAAAAAAGTCTATTGTATTCTTTACTGTACAGTCTCAAAAAGAAAGGAAGTCAGTTGGACAAGAATGTAAGGAAGTGGCCAGATATGAAAAAAAATAAAAACCATAGGTGCTCTGAGTCTAATTGCTAATTAATTTGTTATACATCCTATAGGATTTACTTATGTGAGTCTGTAAGTCACCCCAGCATATAGTAGAAATAGATACAAGTCCATCTGCCCATTATATTTCAATGACACTAGAAAAAAAATCAAGACATGCATATAAAAGTAAAACAAAACATGTTCCTCACTTGTCCAGTCTGGGGCTAAATAAAAATAAAATCCAATAAGCTGGCGAGCATGCAGAATGAATAAACAACCCAAATACCAAGATCTCCTGCTCTGATTTTGGACAAACTCATGGGTGGAAACAAACAGGACAATTTGAGCTTTCTGTGACTGTCCAAGTCCTGAACTACTTCAACAATGTGTGGAAAGCAGCCACCAAGGATCCCAGATGGTCAAGGAGAGCAACAGGTTCCCAGGCAGGGACAAGCAGCAACATGGACCCACTCGGGGGAGCCACCTATTTTGTTCAATGAACTATCCGGGGTCAGCAAATGCGGATGATGCCCGGCCTTCAGCATTCATCTCTCCACTGCATGTAAGAAGACTGGCATTGAAGTCGGAAGCCTCAAGTTCTTTTCTGCCCTGGTCCCCTCCCTACCAGGAAAGAAAATGACTCTTCTCTTCTTCAGTTTCCCAGCGCTGGGAGAAGGCTGGTGTGGGAACCACAGAGAGAGGCATCAGAGCACACATCAGAAAAGGCTTTCCTGATGCAGAAGCTGCACTAAGTCTGTGCTGGGAACTTCTGTTAAATCATTTGAATATTCAAATTCAAGTTTTTTTAAATTTTAGATTTTAGTTGGCTTAACTGTATTCTCTTGATTTTTGTTAGCCCAATCCCCTATAATTTCATCCCATAATTTCTCACGTGCTTCTGTCCCAGGTCAGCCTGAGGTCATGTGTGGAGTGGTTCAGGGTGGACATCTCTATTACATTCCCCTGGCTTTTTTTTAAGGCTTAAAAAAGGAAGAAACTTTTGCCTCCTCTAAATGCAAATCTTCCTGGGAACACTGTGCCTAATCTCCTACAACTAATTAATCTGCTGGAGCTGATGAAATGTTACCTCTGCATTTTTTTTTGTTCCTTGTATACAATTATTGTAACAGTGGTGAATTAATCAATATTCCCAATCCAACTGTAAAAACAATCAAGAAAAGCAGTGCTTCTCAGGAAAAAAAAAAAAAAACCAACAAACCACCAAATAATATTTATTAACTCTGCCTCAACCCACAGCAGAAACAAATGGTGTTCAGGCATTTTCTGCAAGTGTAATAAGCAAACTCAGATACATGATGGAGGTGGCATGTGCCAATAATTTCGCCATTTTACACTGCAGAGTAATTGAAGGATTTAATGAGAAACAAACCAATAAAAATAAATAGACCATGCTAGAGGAGGAGAAACTGATCTGAAATGGAAGTTGCTCCATTGTGAGTTGAGACTTTTTTTTTTTGGCTTGGTTTGACCATGGAGGGGACTTGCGGGGGGGGGGGGGGGCTGGGGGGGGAGGAGCAGTGCACAGTATCAAGACAAAATGTTCTTACCCATGCTTTCAAAGAAAAGACTAGAATGTTTTGTTTTGGAGTCACTGTGACTTGTTGAATGGAAATGTGGTCCTCCTGCTTCCAGCCATCTTGTGCATCTTTCCTGAGATGTCCCGCAAAGACAGGGACTTTCCTGGTGGGACTGCTACAGGGAGCTGTAGGTTTTACTAATGGTTGCCAGACCAAGGTGAACTTGGCCCAGAGTAGTGACCCATGGGAAGTATTGCCCCATGGACATGCCCAGTTGGCTCTTGACCGCAAGTTTAAGGTTGCTTTTCCCTAAAGCATCGGATACAGCAAAGGGCACGGGTTCTCAGGAAGCCTGCTCCCAGTATGAGGTAGTGGTGTTTTCCAAGTGTGGATAGGCAGACACTGAGCTCCATCCACATTCACTTGTATGCTTGGATCACAGGTGAGCCAGGCATAGTTCCTGCTTATACAGCTCAGGTCAAATCAAGAACAGACTAGATCCTACCAGTGTTTATGGGGGATATGATGTGCTAGCCAAAAGGCAGATGTGCTCAGTAATACTTCTGGAAGGGGAAGGTGGTAAGTTCTGCTGTGGAAGGACACATTGAGAAGGCAGGCTTGCCTGGGTGGGTGAACAGGATACAGAAGATCATCAAGGCAGGTCTCAAGATTTAGGGGTAAATACGCACACTGCCATGAACCTGGGAAAATGACAGTCACCTGGCAGAGAAACACATGCTGCTCTTTTAATTTGGCAGAATGGGTGATTTAAGTGACAGTACCAGGGTGTTTCTTTAGCAGAACAAGAAAGGATATCCTTCTGAGACTGGTGCCCAGGGGACTGACTTCCTTGGGATAATACAGCTCATCAGTAATAACCTGTTTCTATCCTACAGTCACCTGCCCCACTTCCCACACTCTTCCTGAGTCACATGATAAGATAAAGTATCTCCCCACACAGGCAGATCTTCCAGGATAGATGCCCAGTCTATATACTAGTGCTTGAGGATGTAAGTGCTAGTCTCACCTCCTACAATTTCCCATTGTGGACCTCAGTTTTCACATCTGTAAAGTGTCAGGTTAGTGGGGACAGAGACATGATATCTGAACTTTCTATGAATTCCTAGTGCCCCACAGCCTGAGAATAACCCTGAGGGCATTCAGTAGCTGCCCTCTTCAGTACCTTTCTACAGTAGAAGAAGGAAGGTCTACTTTAGTTCAGCACTTCAAAGCCTCTGTTCATATTCCTTGACTCTGTTGATTCTGGGTCCACAATGAGAAGAACACCATGGGAATGTGTGGCAGATGTCACTCACATCCTGATGAACAGTAAGCAGAGACATACAGGAGCCTCCCCAAAAATACAGTCTAAAGGACACACCACCAAGATGCATGTCTCCAACTAGGCTCCACCTCTCATGTCTACAAAACCTCCCCCAAGGGAACCAACAACTAACAACTCAACCTTCAACACATGGACCCTCTGGGAGGAATTCTGCATATTCAAGCTATAACCCAAGGAAAAGTGGGTCATTCTGGTGTGTGGAGTAAGGAAAAGAGGCATCCAGAGGAGTTTTCTGAGAGAGGTGCCCTCCCCCCACCCACAGATTTGCCACAGGCACAGAGAAGATGGAAAACCATGGACCACAGATCAAATAGGTCTCTTTAGCCATGCTCAGCTTCTGGGGACAGCTCCTGGGCAAGTTTTGGCCATCTGATTCGGGTTTCAATAGCACACTTACCATGCTAGGCTGGTCAGGGACTTCAGCTCCAATGGTGAGTGACAGAAAAGTCACCAGGGAGCAGCCTTTGAGGATTAAGCCTGCAGAGACTGGACAAAATGGGGCTGGAGCATGACAGCAGACCCAGAGCTCCCAGGAAGCTACTCACTGGCCCAGAGCCTGAAAAACCTCAAAAGACAGTATCTACCATGGCTATTTTGAATTCAGAGCCTCTCTCCCAGAAATTGGGCATGGGCTGTAGAGGATCTCTCTCCCTTCCCCCCCCCCTCTCTCTCTGAAGAGCATGGGTGGATCAAACTCTGAGCCAATTGCATTGTGAAGCCCAAACCATTGGACCTCCACTGTGTCTCCCTGCCCAGTGAAAGGCTGCTGCCAACGGAATAGCTTGGAGATGTCCATGAAAACACAAGTCACCAGTGCATTGGCTTCAGGGCCTAGGTGGTGATGGCTCGTAGGCCATGCCAGGCTTCCTGCCCAGCTGTCCTCAGCCCCAGCACCAACAGGCTGAGTCTCTGAGCTGGGATCCTCCTCATTGCTCCTGGTCTGCAGTGCCAGCCACCATCAGTGGATGCCACTGTGGGACACATAGCATGGAAGCAAAGCCGACTTCTCCAAGCTTGTTAGCGAGAAAGCCCAGCCTGAACAGAGCTGACCCCACAAGTTAGCGCCTGGCACTGACCTCTGTCCTTCTGTGCTGCCAAACAAGCCCATTGAGATGAGAGCATTAGCAAACTTGAGCAGACTCATGTCAAAATCCCTGCGGAAAATTCAAGCACAAAACTAATAATAAGTCATTACTCCACACCAGCATGGACTTTAAAAACTATCGGCATTGTGATATAAATTCCAGCAGGGGTGAGCTTTATGGGTAAGAACATTTTTATTATCATACTTTAAAAATTCTGCCTTTCTCCATCGGCTACAATTGAAATTTTCATTTAGTGATGTGTTTGCCACTCTTCTTAGCATCCTGAGTCCAAATCAGCAGAGAGCTTGGCACACTTGCCAGCGAGACACACAGAAGGAGCCCATCCATCCCATGTCCAGTGTGATTGTCTTTTAATGAAATGGGCCATAGCTCTCACACGTGCCTGGCTTCAGTAATAGAACTGACGTGAAGTAATTGCCAAGCGCAATCATAGTTTACATATTAGTTATTGTAGAACACAAAAAAACTGAGGGACCACACTGGGTTAAATGCAATTAACACTGCCGGCCTGGTGTGGGCCTCCTGGGAGGGGACCAGTCCGGCTGTTACTGTTTGAATCTTGATGGAAAGAAGAGAAGCGGTGCTGTTGCCTCCACTGCAGGAGCTGATGCTTTCTGAGGATTTGAGTAGCACTGAGCCTCTCCACAAAGGTAACACATGATGAACCCTTGTTTTCTAAATGCTTCCCAGGTGCATAATTTAGCACATTGAACGTCACACATTAAGAAGCAAGCATGTTGACACCAAATTTGGTGGCACATGCCTATAATAATAACTACTCAAGATATAAACTTTATAACTTCCCTGGACTAAACAGTGAGTTCAAAGCCAACCTAGGCAATTTGATGATATGCCAGCTCAAAAAATTAAAAGAGTAAAAGGGGAGGGGAGGGAATAGCTCAGTGCTAGTTTTGTCTAGTATATAGAAGGCTCTGAGTTAAATCCTTAGCAATCCATGTGTGTGGACTTGTATACACACACACACACACACACCATTACAAAGCAAGCCTATTTGGATCAACATAGAACCCCAAGACATCTGCCTGCCTTGTGTGGGATCCATGGATAAGTGGGGAATTGGGGGAGGGAAGGTGAAGAAGAGCCAGAATGGGAAGATGGTGTTTTCCAATGATGTAGAGACAAAGCTCAGTATGAAAGAGGACCGGGACAGAGCCAGCAGCACAGGCAATAACAGTTTTACATATTTCCCCTACTTGCCACATGTGCTCATCTATGAGCTGGCCCTTGGCATTTTAAGGGACTATGGTGTTTGGGTGGCAGTAGAAACCCCATTGCTATAGGCAAGGATGGGAAAGAAAATGAGTTCTAAATAACAGAGGTTAATTGTGGGGGAGGAAAAGGAGAGTCAGAATGGTCACTGGAGAAGCCAGGTAATTTGGACCTGAAGAGACTTCATGAGAATCTCATGTCAACAGGCAAAATTCGTGAAGACTCAAGGCAAGCTTTGAACCACATGATTATATGACCATGAGCCTTGCATTGGTAGGACAAGATTGCTCAGGGCCAAGAGACCACTTAAGAGGCTTAGCAGAACCCAGGGATGGTGTAGCATTTAGATAGGACAAGCAAATAGTAATGGTAGCCTGGGGTGCTGGATCTCTGAGAGATGAGACTGAGGCAGTCACTTGGGTGACAGAGGAAGTCAGAGGAAAGGTTAACAAGCTGGGGACCAGGTTGGACAGAGAAAAAGGCACAGATGGTCAAAGTAGCTACTTTGTTCAAAGTACCCCTACTTTACATGTAAGAAATTGCACATCTGTAATCTCAGTACTTCCGAAGGCTGCAGCAGAAGGATTAGCATGGTCTATATATCAAGGCCTTATGTGAAAATCAAATCAAGGACTGAGAAGTGTCTCAATGGCAGAACAGTCACCTATCATGATAGAGGCTCTAGGTTCCACTTCAGTGGGGAAGAGGAGGAGGAGGATGAAGAAGAGGAGGAGGAAGAGGAGGAGGAGGGAGGAGTAAGAGGAACAACAGCAGCTACATACATGTCAACTGTCCAGTTATAACATTACATTCGGTTCATAAAGAAAAAGGTCCCCATTTCTATTCCCTCCATCCCCGACATTTATGTGACTTTGTAGAATAGAAAAATAAGATATCACACACCTAAGGAATGTTTTAAGAATCTGAGTACTCTCCTTCACTGTCCACAGGTCTCCCTTCTTTGAATTGTCAGGTTTTCTTGATGGTGTGGGACAGAAGCTCATTACTCTAAAATGCAGAGCTGGAGGCTCATATTCTCTGTATGAAAATACTGAGGCTGATCCGGAAGGGTTGAGTTAGCCTCTCCTGTCCTGGAAGCCCTCACCACCCCACCCCACCCCCAGGAAGATTTCTCTGTGTACTGGTGGCTTCTTGCTGACTGGCTTAGGTAAAAAGGTGAGACCACTGGGAATTCTCTGCTATTTCACTTTGTGACAATACAGAAGAAAGACCCTGCACACAAAGACTATCAGTCGATCCCCCAGGGACTTTCTCAGTCCAGGCCACATGTCCATTCATGCAATCAATAAGCCAAGTCAGTCATTTATTGAAGCCAATATTGATTGAAGATCTTCAACATGCCAGATAGAGCCCAAGCATTAGGGACACGGGAGTGAACATGACAGAACAACTCTGAAGAAGTTTAAAGAATAATGGGAAAAGGCCCACAAGTGAGAACCAAGCAAACAGAAACTAACAAACAGGCCAAGCCTGACGTCCAATGATCCACTAAAGTCATCCCGGGGGCCCCTGAAGGAGATGGAATTTCCATTTTCAAAGCAACAGACTAGCATGAGTGCAGCAGGTCAGGGATGGGGAAAATAAAAAATGGGGAGCTTTTCCCTCTTGAGCTGGATTTAATGTTTTAACTGAGCAGACATAATGAAAATGCAAAATTGAACAAAGTTCTGATTTGATAATTTCCCAGAACCAAATAGGGCTCATCCAAGAGCCATGGACCAGAGAAGCTTCGTTCTAGCACATTTCTATTCTGAGCATTCTTCCACTTCAAAGATGCTCAAAAAGAATAAAAAAAAAAATCACTCTTCCACCAAAGTTTGGTCTGCAGCTCTGCTAACACCCAGGCTCCTCCTGGACGCTCATGTGGATCCTCCAAGCTGACAAACCCAGAAGCCAGGGCTTGCTTCTACTCACCCTGGCACCCAAGAGCTTGACACAGGGCTTGGCACACTGAGTTCAATCCAAGTTCATTCATTCAAGGGGTGATTCTAATTCATTCGAATTTCTAAAAATGGTTGCCAGAAGGAATTATGGTCCAATATAAAAGACATCAACAGTGGTCCATAGGCACCTGTTCTTTGAGTGATCTTTCTCTCTAGCAAATGCAGTGAGACTGAGTCAGAGACTCCTAAAAATTGATGTTAAGTGTTTCACAGGTCATTACATTGGCCTTTAGTTGCTGTTAGTGGCAACAAACTGGGAAAGTCTTAGTCATTTAGTCCCTAGTGTCTTCTTTGCCCTTCCTAGAAAAGGCTTCCTGGCCCTACTATTCCCCCATGCAAGACCTTCTCATCTCGAACTTCCATACTGTGTGGTAACCTCTTAAAGTCAACATTGTCTCCCATCTCCATTGTAGCCCAGGATGCTCAGAACTAACAAGAAAAGTGACCCTATGACCATGATAACTGTTGCAGATTTTAGAACTAGAGAACTGAAGTAACATTCACAGTATGGGACATTATGTGTGAGCTACCCAAAGTCTACTCTTTCAACCCTGACTTTCAGTCTCTTACATATCTCTGGACATCTCCCCTCCTATTGTATTTAAATAGACACTAGCTAATTCTGAGCGAGAGTGACAAGAAACAACTGTATCAAGTGCACAAAACAGGGCTCCTGTGAGAAAAGAAGTTGATGATGGACAGCAACCAGAGGATGTCACATAGACACTGGCCAACCAACTTCAGGTTTTTCAGTGGTGAACCCAGCTTCCTGATGATGCATGTGGTGGATAGCTACACCAGATACATGGGTCATCTAACAGATTTGTAGGTCAACCAGAGTAACTTGGGGAACATACATGCTTGGCCATTACATGGGAGTCTATTATTTCCAGACCTGACCCAGATCCACACTGAATTTCAAAGACTTCTGTTTGGAAACATGGCTTTAATATGATGCCCCCACCCTCTCATGGAAGGTCTTGCCTACATCTCGGTTATAGAACAAGCCATACTCATTTATTAATATTAACTCCATTCTTTCTTCTTGAAAGAAACTCTCCTAAAAATAAAGACAGATGTGTTGCCATTGAAGGCCTAATAGGCAATAGTAACTTATCTTACTTATCTTATCTTGTTTATCTGGGTGTGGGGGTGTTCTCTTCCCTCAGTCAGACTCTCACACCCAACCCATATTTTGGGGGGCATTCAGGAGACCATGCTATTGATGTAAAGATCAGCTTTGACAGAGATGACAAAAACTGCAGTTGACCTTCTTGGTCAAGGATATTTTTTGTGACTGAAAGGGAAGATTCAGACTCATCGCTCCTGATGCCACCCACCTCAGTGTCCACACCATCCTCACTGTCATCTCAATGTCCCCATCACTTATAATGCCACGTCACTGTCTTCACTCCCCACAAAGTCACCCCAGTACCCTATTCACTGCAATAGCCACATCACCCATGACATTGCCAGCAGCTCCTACTTGTACATAGCTCACAGCTCCACGTGGCCAACTTGGTTAGTACCTATGTGATTCATCCGGGAAGGAGACAAGTTCAGAGCCAACCACAAGTGGGATGCTTCTAGCAAACACCTCACTAGAAGCATAGGAAGCAGAAGGGAGATCCCACACCTCACTCATAGATGGGGGAGGCTACCCAGAGTTGGAGACAGTCACTGGTTTTCTTATAGTCCAGAATGGGCCAGTGGAGCAGGATAAAGGCTTGGTCTGTGAGCCTAGAGCACAGATAGATCTGTCTGATACATGGGCCTCCTTACAATCTGGATTCCAAAGAATGATGCTCCAGGAACCCTAGAGAATACCAAGAGAAGCTTAATTATGGAATCAGAGTGATTTGGAGCCAAGAAGATACAGTCCCTCCTCTGCTCTTAAGATATCCCTGCATACCACACTCCACTTGGTCTCTCAGGCTCCTACACTTGCTCAAAGCCTACACTAGCCTGTCTCACTGGGGGATTTAGTGTGCTTTAACACTACAGTTTGACTCGCCAGATTGTTCCAAAATAAACATATAGTTCACCATGGGATAGTATGGGTTTGTTTTTCTCATAATTGCAAACCTACAACATGACAAGTATTGCTTAAGTAACAAAATGATTGAAAAGCAAGATTAGCAGCTTCTGACCATGATGGGGCTTAGACAGCTCCTCCCAACCCTCCTTCCCTTGAGAACAAGTTACATATTTCACAAATGCTCAGTACTGTTAAAGCAAGGAGAAAAATGAGAGATTTAATGGTGTTTTTAAAGACGGGGTTGGGGGGATTCAGGAGGGTGACCTAGAGGATAGAGACGCTTGAACACAAGATTAATGCCCTGAGTTTGAGCTCTGTACCCCACAAGATGTCAAGGGAGTTGTTCTCTGACCTCTACATTCCCACACAACAACAACAACAACAACAAGTTTAAAGACAAAATGTGACTTAAAGAATGCTAACCTTAACAGGAGATTGTAAGCTCAGAGGAACATGAAGGAATTGGCTTTAGAGGGAGTTTAGTCCAGCAGATTCAGAGGGAACAAGGCAGATAGAGGCATTAATGGACCTTGGTCTCATAACAAAAAGGCTGGATTGCAGACAAACAGCTACCTATAAAAGAAAATCTAGTAGTCAAGAACTTAACACATGAGGGCCCTAACACAAGAGTATCGGGTCCCAAAGTGTAAAAGCTTTCTGCAGAAAACAACAAGTATATAGATGGTGTTAGTGAACCCAAATAAGTCTTAGGATTCCTATATGTATTCTTTTAGGCAATAGCTGGCTCCTCCCTTACTGAAGAAACACAAAGCAAAACTTCAAACCAAGCACCAGTGAGCTTCCAGGGTGTTTTGCTACAATCAGTTAATAAAAGAACTGGACAATCCACAATTGCTAGAAAGGTCATTCAATGACCAGAGAAACCCCTGAAATATGATACAAAGAATGAACATAGATATTTTGGACAGAAGGCATATTTCCAGTAAATAAGGATATATTCTCAGAGGGATTAGAGATGTTTGCACTCATAAACCAAGGACACAGTAGGGTAGAGAAAGAAAAGGCAAGAAAAGACACGGGGTTTTTTATTTTGGAGACTTCCTTGTAGGAGCCTGATGCATTCTGGGTATGCTTGCTACTCAGGTTGGCTTACCCTCACTTCACATGGTCAGAGTGATCACAGTGACATTGTGGGCCAGTGGGTCATCTGGGATGAGGTTAGAAAGCGATTGCAGATCCCACTAAAATCAGGAACTAGACAAGGCTGCTCACTCTTTCCCTGCCTATTCAATATAGTACTCAAAGTCCTAGCCAGAGCTATTAGACAGCAAAGGGAGGTCAAAGGGATAGAAATTGGAAAGGAAGAAGTCAAAATATCACTATTTGCAGAGGATATGATAGTATACTTATGTGACACCCAAAAGTACACCAGAGAACTCCTATAACTGATAAACAACTTTAGCAAAGTGGTTGGATATAAAATTAACTCAAACAAATCAGTAAACTTCCTCTACTCAAAGGATAAACAGGCTGAGAAAGAAATTAGGGAAATGACACAATAGTCACAAATAATATAAAATACCCTGGTGTGACTCTACCAAACAAGTGAAAGATCTATATGACAAAAACTTCAAGTCTCTAAAGAAAGAAATCAAAGAACATCTCAGAAGATGGAAAGATCCCCCATGCTTGTGAATTAGCAGGATTAATACAGTAAAAATGGTCATCTTGCTGAAAGCAATCTACAGATTCAATGCAATCCCCATCAAAATTCCAATTCAATTTTTCATAGAGTTAGAAAGAGCAATTTGCAAATTCATCTGGAATATCAAAAATCCCAGGGACTAGATATCAAAAATTATTCTTGACAATAAAAGAACTTATGGGGGAAATCACCATGCCTGATTTCAAGCTGTATTACAGAGCAGTAGTGATAAAAACTGCATGGTATTGGTATAGAGACTGGCAGGTAGATCAATGAAACAGAATTGAAGACCTAGAAATATGGACCCACATACCTATGGTCACTTGATCTTTGATAAAGGAGCTAAAACCATCCAGTGGGAAAAAGACAGCATTTTCAACAAATGGTGCTGGTTCAACTCGAGGTCAGCATGTAGAAGAATACAAATTGATCCATTCTTATCTCCTTGTACAAAGCTCAAGTCCAAGTGGATCGAGGACCTCCACATAAAACCAGATACACTGAAACTAATAGAAGAGAAAGTGGGGAAGAGCCTCAAAAGCCTGGGCATAGGGAGAAATTTCCTGAATAGAACACCAACGACTTATGCTCTAAGATCAAGAATTGACAAATCGGACCTCATAAAATTGAAAAGCTTCAGCTGGGCGATGGTGGCACACGCCTGTAATCCCAGCACTTGGGCGGCAGAGGCAGGCAGATTTCTGAGTTCAAGGCCAGCCTGGTCTACAGAGTGAGTTCCAGGACAGCCAGGGCTATACAGAGAAACCCTGTCTCGAAAAAACCAAATCCAAAAAAAAAAAAAAAAAATCAAAAAAAAAATTGTAAAGCTTCTGTAAAGCAAAGGACAGTCAATAGGACAAAACAGCATCCAACAGATTGGGAAAAGATCTTTAATAGTCCTACATCTGATAGAGGCCTAATATTCAATATATACAAAGAACTCAAGAAGTTAGACTCCAGAGAACCAAATAGCCCTACTAAAAAATGGGGTACAGAGCTAAACAAAGAATTCTCAATGGAGGAATACTGAATGGCTGAGAAGCACTTAAAGAAATATTCAACACCCTTAGTCATCAGGAAAATCAAATCAAAAACCCTGAGATTCCACCTCACACTAGTTAAATGGATAAGATCAAAAACTCAGGTGACAGCAGATACTGGCAAGGATGTGGAGAAAGAGTAACACTCCATTTCTGGTGGGATTACAAGCTGGTACAACCACTCTAGAAATCAGTTTGGTGGTTCCTCAGAAAACTGGACATAGCACTACCTGAGGACCCAGCTATACCACTCCTGGGCATATTTTCAGAAGATGCTTCAACATTTAATAAGGACACATGCTCCACTATGTTCATAGAAGCCTTATTTATAATATCCAGAAGCTGTAAAGAGCCCATATGTCCCTCAACAGAGGAATGGATACAGAAAATGTGGTACATTTACACAATGGAGTACTACTAGTCAGCTACTAAAAACAATGAATTCATTAAATTCTTAGGCAAATGGATGGAGCTAGAAAATATCACCCTGAGTAAAGTAACCCAATCACAAAAGAACACACATGGTATTCACTCACCGATAAGTGGATATTAGCCCAAAAGCTCAGAATACCCAAGACACAATTCACAGACCACATGAAGCTCCAGAAGAAGGAAGGCCAAAGTGTAGAAGGGCAAAATGCCCATGGGAGGAGATACAAAGTGTGGAGCAGATATACAGTTACCAAGCCCAGAAACGCCTGTGGATGGCAGCAGGTGCCTGCTGACAGGAGCCTGATATAGCCTTCTCCTGAAAGTCTCTGCCAGAGCCTGACAAATACAGAGGTGGATGCTCACAGCCAAGTATTGAACTGAACATAAGGTCCACAATGGAGAAGTTAGAGAAAGAACCAAAGGAGCTAAATGGGTTTGCAACACAAAGAACAACAATATGATCCAACCAGAACCCCCAGAGATCTCAGGGACTAAGCCACCAACCAGGTGCATAGGATGGATTCAGACATCAATGGGAGGAGAGGCCATTGGTCCTGTGAAGGCTCGTTGCCTGGGTGTAGGGGAATGCCAGGATGGGTGAGTGGTGAGCAAGGGGAGGGGAGATGGGATAGGGGAATTTTGGAGGGGAAACCAGGAAAAGGGATAACATTTGAAATGTAAATAAAGAAAATATCTAATTAAAAATTCAAAAAAGAGAAAGATTACAGGCTCTCAGGCATTGGTCAGGGCTTAGCTGTGGAGGGTCTCCTTTCTCTCTCTCTCTCTCTCTCTCTCTCTCTCTCTCTCTCTCTCTCTCTCTCTCTCTCTCTCTCTGAGTTTATAAGCACACTGTGAAACTGTTTTTTTAAGGAAGTAAACAAGGATAGTCTATAGCAGTCCTTCACAGTCCTTGTTGGAAGCATGGTGAAAGGAGATAGCTGGACTGAGTTCACTTGCTTTACGAGAGGGTCACACTCATTTTTATGTTTCCATCTTGTTGCTATGGCAAGAAGACCTGACAGAAACAACCTGAAGGACAGAAGATTGATTCTGACTCTCACTCCCAGAATTGTCCATCTTGGTCATTTGACTCCACTGCTTTGGGCCTCTGGTGGGGCAGGGCCCATTATTGAGTCTGGGGGTATACATTTGAGGAGGCTGCTCACCCCATGGTATGAGGATACAGAGAGATGGAGGGTGGGATGCTGTGCTCTATCATGCCTCCTTCTTCTTCCATGTTTATTCCATCCTGGTCCTTCCTCTATCTCAGGCTCCCAGATTCCTGGATATCCCTGCTCACATTAGGGTGGGCCTTCTGCTTCAGGTGTTCTCTCAAAAGCCAGTCACTCCCCAGGCCCCATCTCAGACCCACGCAGCAGCATGCTTTGTTAACCTCCAAGGTATTTCTTCACCTTGTTGGTTGACCACCATTATTAATCATCACAGACTTTTTAAAATAAAAAGATACTTTCTAAATATTTTAGAAAAACATTACCAATGTGAAAAGTGACTATATTTGAATAATCCAGATAGATTCAAATGGAAAGTTTCCATCTGAGCTTGTTTTCCTCCTGAGTCCCACATTTCATATCCATCATTCAGTGTTTTATTTAAACAAATTTCATCTGTGTTTTGTAAGTCAGGTGTACATACTTGTTTTTATTTCTAGATTTAACTTTCAATGCTGCTGTGAAGGTGGGTTTTTGTACACACTAGTGACACACACTAGAGTCACCTGGAAGAAACAGCTCTCAACTGAGGAATTGACTGAGACTAATCTGTGGGCATGTTGTGGGGGGAGGGCATTTTCTTGATAGCTAATTGATGTGGGAGGGCCTGGCCCACTGTGGGCGGCGGCATTCCTAGGCAGGTGGACTTGGGTTCAATAAAACAGATATGTGAGTAAGCCCGGGGGAGCAAGCCAGTGGTCAGTGTTACTTTATGACTTCTACTTCAATTTCTGCAGCCAGGTCCTTGCCTTGAGTTCCTGCTCCATCCTCCTTCTGTGGTGTACTGTGAAGTGGTCACTGTTTTATCTCAGCAACAGAAAAGCAAGCCAAGACAGTTGTTGGCTGTAATGATTGCTATGCAAGAGAAGGAGTTAGCTAATTTCCCCCCACTTCTCTTCTCATTTGATTAGGTTCCTCAACTGCTCGCTTTTGGAGAAATCAATTAGTTCTATTTTCACACAGGCATCTCCAACTCTTTTCCCCCATTCCTCCATTTCCTTTTGCATCACCAGGGTTATAGCTGATATATCCTGATAGAGATTCAGTGAGTCACTGATGCATCTTGCCTGAAAGTGTTTTCAATGCTTAAAAAGCAATGGATATCATTTTCGTTGCTCTGTTTCTGGAAATGACACTTGTGGCAGCAGTCAGACTTGTACGATAATTACATTTCTTTTCTCTGGATGACCAATTGGCCCTGAGTAACAGTAGAAAATGTTCCTGAGCCTGAGTTACAGTTGATTTCTCTTCTACTTTTCAAGCATTCCCACCTTTTTCTAAGCTCTTGCTTACATCACCCCGGCTGTACACTCTCCTTGTCCAGACGCCTGCCTCCTCAAACCCACTGCCCAACTGCTGTAGTGTGCTACTTGCTCTCTGGCGACCTCATTTAGCTGTTGCATTTGAATCCCACTGCGATGAGTTTAATAGGCAGACTTCTGGTCTCAGAAATTCACCCTTTTTCTTAGTTTATGTCCTAGTTACATCATTAAAGGACTCCCAAAAAGTCTACTGAGGTTCCAAGTTTTACTCTGTCCTCACTTGCTTCAAAGGCAGCCTCTGTCTTCATGCTGAGTGACAGTGTGGGACTAGAACTGAAGGTTAGGCTAGGACTGCAGAACTTTGAAAGCATTGTTCTGTGGACTTCTGGAAAGCACTGGAATTGTTGCCAAGTCTGTGATTGTCCTTCCTCTTCAGGCAGCCTGCCTCTCTGCTCACACTGCTTCTTGTTCTTATTCTGGATGGTGGCTTTGGATAGTCTAAAGTTATTGCTGTACATCTATCTTCAAACTTTAGATTTATCTCTAGAGAACTCACTTTAATCATTCTGTTGCTTCTGAGCATTCTGCATTCTTTTTTTTTTTTTTAGGCATCTCTTACTAATTATAAGAGAAGCTAATTTTCTATCACTCCTGTCTGTTGTTTTCTTTTCTGTCTGTCATTTTTTTCCCTCCTGAAAAATAAAAAGAACATCTCAACTTCACATTCCATGAATTCATTATCTTTAAAAAAAAAAACCTGACCTGAATAGTCATTTTTAGTTATTAGGATTTATATTAGTGATATTTTTCTTAAGCATTTAGGAAATCTCATTTATTAAAATTAAAAAAAATGTGATGCTTAATAATAGTGGTCAAAAACTGAGTAGAGAAAGACCTCCAAAGATTAATAAAGCACACTCCTAGATGTGGCTAAAGCGGGGTCTGTAGAGCTGACTGGCTTTTGGGAGAGCACCCAATGGAGGAAAAAGCTATCTAATGTCAGCAGGGCTACTGGTGGGTTCATTGGAAGTAGGTTGGGATCCTGAGTGGAACAAAAGCAGGAGGAGGAAGGTTCAGGATGAAACAAACATGGCGGAAGAAGTAAGCATGATAGCCCAGATGGCTGGCTGGCTATCCATGGCTGTGACCACTCTGAATATGTGAGGTGAGGACAGATGTGCCTAGTGGTGAGCTTACCTAGAATGCATTATGTCTAGAAAAGGGAAGTGTCTCACACCCCATGGAGAGGAAGGACTGGCCTCCTCCTGCCTATGTGTGTTTGCTGCCCCTCAGCCTTGACAGTGAAAGAAAGGTTAGCTTTGGAAGAAAACTTGACTTGGCGAGAAAAATTTGGTAAATGGCCAGCAGAGATTTGTGCAGCAAATGGTGCAAAGACTGTGTATTCCAGCTACCTGGAATGACCCTTCGTGTTAACAACTTGTCAAACACTGGTTCATTGAGTGCCTAGATTCAGACCTCCAACTGGAAGGCAGTTGTAGGCCAGAGTTCCAGGTTTTACATCAAGAACTGGAATTTAGAGTTTCATGTTCATCGCTGGATGGCTATTTAGTCTTCCCTTCACTCCTCAGTCAAAGCTTTGCTGGCCATTGAGAAGCAGAAGGAGCCATTATAAAATATGACCCAACTGCAGCTACTCTTTGAAACTCATCTTAATCCTCAAATGCCTTCCAGGGCCCACTAAAAAATGAGGGTCCAGGATATTTCCAAATGGTTCATTTCCAAGATCCCCTCCCTCTGTCAACATGATACACAAGGTCTAAGAAATGCCCATTGCCAGCCTGTGCTGGCCAGTACTTGCCTCAGAGTGTGTGAATAAGCACAGAGTAAGGCCCCCTCACCTTCATGCTGTCCTATTTCAGATGGCTTCAATGGAAGACATAATGTAAAAATGAATGAAATTAATTACTTTAATATTTACTGTCAAATTTTTAAATAATCTACAATCTTACATATAATCTACCCTTCAACATGATTTAATTTAGATATGAAGTATGCTTGCCAATTCCTAATGTAGAATATTGCAACAATTTTTAAACATCAGCTAAAATTCTCTTGCTGTTACTTTGCCCATAAGATCTATACTATAACTAGCCTAAGGTCCATTTTTTCCCTTGCACATACACAAATATACATACTTAGACCACATGCTGTTTTCTATATCAATTAGGCAAATGCATAAAACTGAAAATGGACCAAGAACATAGAGGACAGAACGTACAGGAAACCCACCTGATGATTAAATATTTATGAATGAAAGAGCAAGGCAAGAAGTGGAAAGCCTTCTGATGAGGCTGCTTTAGCTTGGTTAAAAATGTATCTAATTAAATTACTCACTTAAAGATGTTTACCTGTTTTCTTCCTTCATAAAGTACACATGTTCTAAAACGACATTTTATAGTTGGGAAATGGGGAGTTGATATAGGAAAACGCTGTAAATGAGTAGCAGAATTTTATGTATATATTCAAATGTTTTCTCCAGCTCCACTGTAACGCTGGAAAAGCAAGACTACAGTGATCAAAATATCCCACATTTAGGGTAAAATTGAGCACGTTTCCTGACAACCTCACGCCCCTCTTCAGTGGGTAGTTCTCCTCTATACTTTTTCTTTACATAGCTGTAGAGTCCTACTAGGCTTACAGCTTTACTCAACATGGCTGGCTGTCTTCTGCCTTGCTAGAGAGCACTCCACCTACAGCCATGTAGGAAAGAGCTTTGTGGACACCTAAGGCTTTAGCCATTGTAGACAACCTTCAGATAATCACAGACACCCCCGAACGCTTTTAGAACACAGTCAAATCCTGAAGAAGGAATGCCAGGTAACTCCCAATTGGTCGCAGGTGGTGTGGGTCAGGGAGTCATTCCAAGCAATAAGCCCACTCTCCTAAGCTTTATCCTCCATTTGTTTAGTTATAACCCTGACTTGGGTCCCTTTGGGGACTCAGGGGACCTGGGACTCCCTCCACACAATCAGCTAAAGAGGCTCCTAAGTTCTGAATGGCTGGCAGGACAGTGGGGCTTCCAAAGATGAACAGTGTGGCAAAAGCCTGAAGCAGTTAGTTTGCTGCCAGACTCTGACCAAGGGATTGTTTCTTTCTTGAAATGAGATCAGTGACAGTGGTTTCTGATGTCTGTGTATGTTACCTGGCCACTGTCCCTTGGTCTATCTCCGTGTCTTCTTATCATCCTGCAAGACCACATTAGGTGCCTACATCCTGATAATGTAGATGGCTCTACATTTGGTTCAAACCAAAAAGTTCCTTCTTGGCTATTGAAAAAGATTTAAATCCCATTCATTTTTTTTCCTTCTTAAGTTCAAAAAGGATTATCTTTTAAAAATCATGATCCACCAAAAATAAAGGAGCTTTTACTTTGTTTTACTTTCTCCTAACTTCCTTTGTTTTTATTTTGTTTGCTGAGACAGGGTGTTATGTAGCCCAAATTGACCTTGAGTGGGCTGGTATCCAAGGATGGCCTTGAATTCTTAATTCACCACTCAGTAGCTGGGGGTGTGGTTTGTGTGCATGGGCCACTCAGCTTGATGAAAATGCTTCCATTCTCAAAAGAAATGTCTGTGCTAATAGCCAACAAGGGATGTCATCTCTTGTTGTTAAACAATGTTTGATTCTTTTTTTTCCACCTAAAAGTTTTCAACCAGATTATGGAGTCATAAGGCCTGTGCTAAGGAAGCCTGAACTTGAAGTCAAGCCTCATTTTTACTTCTCATAAGTACAAAGGAAACAAACAAAACTTGCAGGTCTCACCACAAGTATCTATTAAGGTTATATAGTCCAAGCTGTTTTAAAAATATGACCCTACAGACAACGCTTTCTTTCCCCCAAAACCATCTCCTAAGCAAAGGGTTAGCAGCTACGATAGGTGACCCTGGAATTGGAGACCCACATCTCAGAGAGGGGTTAAAGTGTAAGAAAGGCTGTCGCAAGGCATGCAGAGGACAGCTGCATGGCCTCCTGTGGTCAAGCGGCATCTTGTAATTCCATTAGGGTGTTAGATTCAAATGCAGAATTAGCTGTTGCCTACGCAGAATTATGTTAAACATGGACCAGACTGAAAATCAATATTCTGCTTAAGTAACTGGCCCTCCAGTAATTTAATGAAGCTAAATTGCATTACACCGCGGCAAGGTGGAGGGGGGACCACTCTGCCTCAACCTTCCATTACACAGGGCTGAGTAGCTCTGTGCCTAAAGAGAAATTAAACACAGAGTCGTTTTTTCCTCAGAATTTGGACCTCTGCTTTTTATACCAGATTGCTTGTCTGTTTCTTTAATTTAAACCTAGAGTAAATAATTTTCAAGCTCCTAATTAGGGAAAGAACTAGAGTCTCTGTAGCACGACAGATAAAGTGTTGGAGGGATATTGGGTAGGTATGTGCTTTTCTTAAAGCAGTAAGAATAAGACTTTGGGGGGCACTGAGTGGGAGTGAAGGGCTTCAGCTGTAGCTGTGTATATTAAAATTTAACTAGAAAGGCTTCAACTAGACACTATAATTAATTATGCTCTCAATTTGAATAAGAACCACAATGTACAGATGGGGATAACTTTCTTTAAAATTGCATATATATAAATATGTGTAAAATATTTTTTTAAAAGGCATACCTTTAATATGTTGGTCATTCTCGCATGTTATAGGTTGCTTTGGTTTTGCTTTTCGGTCTTGGAGTGGTGTAGGTGTGTGGGTGTGTGGGTGGGTAGCTGTGTGTGTAAGTTTGCTTAGCTCAAACTCCTTTCATAGAACACTGAGGTGGGCATCTTCTCATTTACGGTTGTGCTGCAAGAACTTCAAGGTCTCCACACAGTCAGCAGGTACTCATTACAGCACTCTAACCACAGAAGTTTGTGCTAAAGATGATTGACAATAGAAAGGAGGTGTTGTTACACCATTTCAGAGTTATTGGCAACTCATTTATTTATTATTCAGTGGCAAACTTCGTCTATATAAATCACTTCACAGACTTATGTCCAAACTCCAAATTAAAATGACAATAATTGCATGTTGCTTAGGATGGGGTAACAACTAGAAACAGGACTCTTTTCTTTATAGATGCCAATTTGGATACTCCTGGACCCAATAAGTTTTATTAAGCACGTGGGTCACTGTCTTTGAGAAATCCCACCCTTCAAAAATGCAGGTATTAATTGGCATGTATGCTTGCTTTCTGAGCTCACCAGTCTTCTTAATCCCTTGGACTGTAAAGGATGCAGCTATGAGTAAAGAGTCAAAATGAAAGTGACTTTGACACACTACAACCTCAAGTCCCCAACCCTAATGCTTGCTCATTCTCTTGTGACACTAACCAATGTAATGTCACAGTCAGCAGAGACATCTTCAAAACCCTGCAGCAGCTATGAAATAAAGGCCACATGTGACCTCAGTGGAGTGACACTATGCCTTAGCCTCTTATTCAATTATCTTTCTCAGAGAAAAAATACCTCTGGTTTTCTGTCTAAGCGTGCCTCACTGAATGGATTCAACTAACCATGAGTCAAATATATAATATATGTTTTTACAAAGTACGGCTTGGTTGGGGATGTGCTCAGTTGGTAGACTTCTTGCCTAGCATGCATGAAGTCCTGGGCTTTTATGTTAAACTACATAAAACTGTGGATGCTGGTGTATACCTGTGATTCCAGCACTCAGGAGGTAGAAACAGAAAGATCAAGAAGTTTATGGTTATCCTTGGCTACACAGCCAGCTGGATGCCAGCCTGGATTACATAAAACCTCATCTCACACACACACACACACACACACACATCTTTGCCAAACTGATGAATATTTTCCCCCTCTCAATCCGTAATAATACAGAATAGCAATTATTGACACACCAATAATATGTACTGGTGATTTAAAGTATGCAGGCATGTGCACACATTTTGTAAAAACATGCATTTCCTATAAAGGACTAGAGCATCTGAGGAGCTTATGTCCAAGAGAGGGTCCTGGAACCATCTCCATAAACATGGAAGGGGGCAACTTCAGGAAAACAGAACAGCAGAGGACAGAAAGGCTGGCTCAGGAATTTCTTACTAATGAGCTGAGATATACAGTGACAACGCAGTGGCACTCACTTCCAGAACAGAAGGTTCCAGGCATCAAGCAGGGAGAAACCCAAATCTACCTTGCGTGTAAACACTCTGTGATATCTGCTGACGACAGAAGAATCTAGTAGCGTCTGTCAGAGTAAAAGGAGCGGGCTGTTGCCATCCAAACATCTTACAGAGGCCTGAGAAGTCCCGTAGATCTTATTCTAGTGGTCTAACATTTCTGACTCTCACATGGCCACCACCTCCAGGATGGACATCTATTTCAAGCGCCCTTAGAAGCATCTTAATTCCCCAAATAACAGTTTTCATATGCTGCCTCACGTGCTACCATTCGAAAGTAACAGAACATGGCTTTGATTGTTGAGACAGTTACCAAGGTGGGGTTATGTCTGCAGTGGGCTTTGGCAGTGAACTGGTTAATGCTATAGAATAAACGACAATAGTTAGTTAGGCTGTCCTCCTGTGGATTGTGGGACTGTGCTTAATGACACTGGATGCTGCTGTTTCTTTTCTGGCATTAGAATCACCAAAGTCAGAGTGCTTTCTTCAAAAGCTGAAGGGACAGAAGCAATTTAGAGGAAAGAAAAAGCAAAGAGAGGAGGAGAAACCCTTGCCTACCTCTTCCTTCAAGGGACTCCAAGGGATAGCGTTTGTAAGTCTAGTAGACCAAGCTGAGCACGTGAACGGCTCTGCCTGCCATGATAGCTCTGCGGAGCTTGCGTGTTGGATCCTGGGAGAAAAGCAAAAGATTTGCACACATTTGGCAAAGAAAAACCTCTTGTTAAATCTGAATTTAAAAAAAAAAGATTTAAACTAAAAAGCAAATATCATTTAAAATCACCTGGTATTTTTGATAGCTGAGAAGAGCAGAGAATCAAACATTCTGGTCCTGAACCTCATCTTTTTCTCCACTGTTGGTGACAATGAACCTGGCAATTCCTTTTAGAAAGCTGTGCTCCTAAGTCCCTGCACTCAGAAATGCCCTTGCCAAAATCTATCCCAAAGAAATCGTCATACACAGGGGCAAACTTTTTGAAAAAAAAAAGCCACATAAATGCTAAAAATGTAAAAATTAGGTTTAATAAATGCTTTTAGATTCATTTGTGAGATCATTTGACATTTGTAAAGGCTGGTCACAAAGTTTATTAATGCAAAGTAAGGAACAGTTTATGGCCAAAGCCTGAGTAGGGGGAAAGGGACATATAAAAGCACACATACTAAATTGTAATCAATGTATTAAAAATACAAGTGAAATGAGTTTCAAATCCACAATGTTGTCACAAAGGGATGAGGTTGTGATTCCAGTTGTCAACCCATCTCTGTTTCTGAAAGTCCTATGAGAGGCGTGTGGGAGTCACATCTGAGTTTTAAAGTCAATTGCTTATTCACAGGAAAGAAAGAAAGAGTTCAACCTGGCCAGCATTGCTGGGCTGTCAACCAACCAGCCCTCTTGGCTTCTCATCTACAGAACAACAACAACAAAAAAGCCTATGTTCAGTTAACTCTCTCTGGTTACCAATGAGGAAACTGAGTCATAAGGTTAAATCAGGAGCGGGCTCTCAAAGTCAAAGTCATCACAGGGTCACCAAGGCTCTCCTAGTCTCATGAGGAAAAGGAACAAGCCCTATGGGCTCCTTTGGGTCCTCACACATTAATCCTGTCACTAGACATCAGTAAGGGACACTCTTGAAGTGCCAAGCACTGCTGTCACCCAGACCTCTGTATTCCTCTGGATTTGTAAACTTTCTGAAGAACTAGTTTCTCAGCACATTGACACAGCTGTTGGAAGGAGACAGAAGGACAAGCTTTGCTCCCGGGGGCATGCAGACTGAGGACAATGCCGGGAACAAATACCTCCCACCTCCCACAGCTCCCTGTCCACCTGGTCCACCAGAAGATGAGCTCATCTGAACTCCACAGCGTGGCCTTGGGCCATTTCCTCCTGCCTCTGCAGATGTAGCTGTCATCTTCTAAAACAGAGGCACAGATCTAGGAAGTGTTTCTGTTGTTTATGAAGGCTGTGTCCACAGAAACTTCACCGGGAACCTTAATGAATGTCTAGGCATGAAAGCCTTAGAAGAAAAGGCAGCATCAGAAAGGGACAAAGAGAGAAGGGTCCAGGAGGTGGCAGCAGCAGACCCCATCTGAGACACCCCCACCCCCACTACAGGGCTTTGTTCTGGGCTTTTAACATTTAGGAAAAGCACTCCTGAAAATCTTACACATAGAACTTGGGCTCTGTTTTATAATTTCTCTCTCTGAGTCGGTGTGCTGTATCATATTACATGTTCTATCAAATTTCACAGCGCTAACAAAAAATGGTTTTGGACATCTGGGTGTTATGCAGTAAAGTGTATGGGTCACTGGCGAGTTATACCCTGGGGCAGGGGAGGGGTCATCTTCCTCCCCCTTCCCCCTGTTCTTCTAGAATAGTGGCACTGAGACTGCTAGGCTCAGTAAAGCTTGATGGGGGATAAATCTATGCTCCAACCTGAGGACCTTAGATCCCTGTCTTCACACTGCATGGGGCAGGCTTAGACAGGCCACTGTGCTTTAACAAAGGGAATACCTTACTGCCTCCAGCTACAGGGCCTTTAAATCCTGGATGTGTGTGCATGCATGCATGAGTGCATGTGTAAAGTCATAAAGGTTTGCATTTAGATTTCGCTAGTACTGGACAACATAATTAATGATTGTTTCTTAGGGTTTTTCACTCCACACCTAGCTTGAAAGAAAGGTGTTTTCCACATTGACTTGCAGGGGTGAAAACCTCGCCCCCACCTCTTCCTCAATCTCAGTCAAATTCCCACAGACCACCTCTGCAAGGCTCACTTCCCTGGCACCCTCTGCCCCTTCTTAGAGTCCTGTTTCTCACCCATGGAGGCTGTCAGGGCCCTGGACTGCTACCCCTGAATGGACCCAGCTGGGTGAATTAATGTCTGTCCAGTAACTCGAACCAGCGGTGACTTCATCTCAAAACTTTCCAAGTAGCACAGGTCAGAGTGTGAGTGTGGCCAAAAGTAATGGCGTTCCCAGAAAAGTGAGAAGGTGGTGGCCGAGCGTCAGCCAAAAGCTAGGACTGGGCTGGGAGCCGAGGAGTGCATCTGATAAAGTAAAATTCCAGCAGATCCTGTGGAAAGGCCACGCTTCCTGCTACAATGCTGCATTTGTCCTGCGAAGGCTCCAGACACTAACTCAGAGAACTGAGCCAAGATGCACCTACACACTGGGAATCCCTGATGTGTTAGTACACAGTTTACTGAAGCCTAGACAGGGAAACAAAGTATCAGACAAGCCTACAGAAAGATACCTTCTAAAACGAGGGAAACCACTAGCATTTTAAATACTGACATTGTACTTGGTAGATAGATACAATCTGTTTTACAGTTAGCAGAGTAACTGATAATCTCATCTACTACTAACAGAAAATAGGGAAGGTCTCCCAAAGGTTAACTCATGACTGGTGACAGGGCTTTAATACACTGATGCAAACACTGAAAAGGGAATTTCAAAGTGTGTGTGAAAGAAACTTTCTTCTGGCTACTGAGGTTGCCCATAATATTTGGCTAAGGTGACTGGCAGGGATGGCAGAGTGTAGGGGAGTTACGCACCCACCACTCCTGGAAGGACTAGGCTAGGTGGTTGGGGGCTTCTACTGTTGGCTTGCTTAGGTTTTCCCTTTTCTAATGAAAGTTGACATTTCTTATGCGCATTTCCTACTCAGGGTTCATGAAAGGAATCAACTTCCAACACCCAAGGAGTCAGGAAATCTAAGAAGGTGCAATGAGAACTGGGGGCTTTCCTCTCCTCCCTTTTCTGAGAACAGGAACCCATGGAGGCTACACCAGGGCCCAGAAGACATTTGTAAGGATACCCGCCCACTGTGGCCTGCAGCTGTCTTTGGGGCACACTCTATGAAATCAAGGCTCTTCAGGCCTCTGGCTTCCTCCTGCCTGGCTTCTTGTTCCAGCAGGGAGACTGGTCTTGTTTCATTCCTTTCTCCCATGCTCCCTGTCAGTGACCACGAGATAAAACATGGGGTTAAACTTGCCCATGAGACCACCAGGAAGAAACAGAAGAGGTGGAGAGGGCCCACTAGAGTTTCTACTGGCAAATTGTTTGAAATGTCTCACCTGGTCGTGGGTTGGTTCCTAAAGGATAAGGCAATAAAAAAAGGCCAATGTTGCTGGTCATATTTTAAAATTGAAAATATAACCTTTTTATATATATTAAAAATAGATAAAAGATAGTATTTCAAGAAAGTTATAAATTGACCATGTTTTTTTTTAAAAAAAAACTAAGATACCTTGGCTCCTAATGCATGGCAGAGCTGAGACTTGCATAGAATTTGGAAGGTACAGGATTTGGAAGGATGCATACTCAAGTGCTGTAATGTATGTCAACAAACAATGGAGCTCCTGAGCATGGCCAAGTTGGCACCTTACCCTCTAGGAAGGCTGCTCTTAGGAAGGGTTTCTGGGCAGCAGTAGACAATGACATTTTCTCAGGACACTCCCAAGTCTCCGGGGACATTCATTCTTGGACCAAGATACAGTCCAGATACTTGTAGATAAGATTGGCCTTTATCTCAGCCCACAGTCAGAGAACTATGCTAACTAGCACGTTGTATGCAACTTAACCATAACACGAATAATTCAATCAGCTTTCTAGAGCTGGAGGAAGGGGCCACTACCGCTCTGCCCAGTCCAGAAGGAGAGAGGGGTAGGGTGGGGCAAAGGCCCTCAAGACTGCAACTGGCATGCTGCACACTTCCTGTTTCCAGTGCCTCTAGTAACTTGAGGAAGAAGACAGAGCATCCTCAGGGAAGGCTTGCCCTAAAATCCTAAGTTTGCTATCAGGATATACAAAATCCACAGACAGGTCATTTCTGATGGTAGCCACAAAGCCCTAGCAAAACTGACCAATCCCAGCTCCAACGATAGCCGAGAACGACCAAAACTTAGCATGGTCACCTGGTGCAGTTTCAAGGCTGGGCTGTAGCTTAGTAGGCAGAGTGCTGGCTCACACAAAGCCTGCATGAACCCTGTTTGGTGCCTTACAGCTGCAGCCAGCGCATCCCAAGATCGGAAATTCATGATCATCCTTGGGTACATAATAAACAGAAGGCCAGCCTGAGCTACATGAGACCCTGTCTCAAAATTAAATAAAATATTTTAAAAAGCATAATAAACAAGTTCTTTGGTACATTTTCAATATATGCAACTGTACTCTGTCACTAATAAAAAGCAGCCTCCACCAAGCACCTCCTTAACTACACTCAGTAGTGCTTTCCACACTATCTCTCAAGCTATATTTCCCTGTCCAGCCTTCCTTGATCAGGACTGCCTTTCTGGTCATTCTATGAGGCAAATAGCCTGTGTGGACCCCTGAAGTCCCAGCACCAAAGTCTACACTGAGTCTCCTCTTCTGTCCAAGATGTGGGCCTAGAAGAAGTTAGCCTAGCTTGTTTTGCCTGGCATACCTGCTCCTGGCTTAGGTGATCTGCTGCCAGGTCCAGAGAGGGATCCAGTGTCTGGCAGCTCAGCAGAAGGCCTGGAGTGGGTAGGTTAAGAAGCATTTCCCCAAGGAGTCAAGAAGAAGAAACTAGAAACAACCACTGAACATCTATTTAAAGCCCGGAAGCATTTGTGGAAGCCATCCCTATTATTGTTGAAAAGATGCAAATTTGGTTAAAAAAAAAATCAGCTGTATGGCTCCAGGCTGTTTCCCCAGGTGCCCTGATTCCAAATAGGAACTGAGGTATTAGTGTAAGTCACCAGTGAGGCCAAGTTCACATTGCTCAGAGGTAGCCCCGAACCAAACTCCTCCAGATACCGCCAAAGAAGATTTGCTATCTCAGGACGGCAGTTCATCCAATGAAGCCAGGAAAGAAAAGAGAGTCCTTAAAGCAGGTTTCGGGGTAGCAGAAGCCAAGTCCGCCCTCACAGGGCATGAAGAAGATAGCCCGGTTGCCTGCTCCAGCCTCTGAGAGCAGGTTTCTCCTTTGTTACAGAATGAAAAATAATTAAGGCTAAATATATATATTTTACAGGGTTATTTAACTTTCATAATCAAATGTTCCTTCAGACACTCAAGAACACTCTGACCCACAGAGGAAGGGCATAAGCTCAACTATTGGTTTCCATCTAGGACCCACTTGCATATGGGCAATACCCATCACTCCAGCAGATGCTATAAACTTCCCAAATCCACTAAAAAAAAAATCATTCAAAGACTATCCTTCCTGGTGGCCTTGGTTTCAACAACCTCCTAGCCTCCCCTAGTTCTAGCTGGCATAAATTCTGGGACAAATTAACCAAATGTTTTAGCATGCCCATAAATTGCATGCAGACAGTTATTTGTTGTGCCTGTATCACATGTAGTTTTTAAAAAGAATACAATTGCTGGGGACCCAAAGTACCACCATCTATAAACTCAATAGTTTATCATTTTGTGACTATAAATCTTATATTAAAACCTTAGCCCCGTAGGAGTGGGGCATAAAGTGGTAGTTTGGTCAAGAGCTTTGAGCATTGTAATACAGAATGTCTATAAAATATTTTACTGTGTTTTCATGTACAGTGAATCTGAAATAAGTTTAATGAGGAAACAGAAATGTAGGGAGATTTCAAATTGTCACTCGATTCCTTTCTTGATAATACTCTGCTCACACTAGCTCCCGATACCTCTTTCTTTTTAAACAGCAGGAGATGGAGGCGTCCCAAATTAACAATATAGTTTCAGGTCACTCAGTTTGGCTTGTAGCTTAGCAAAAAACTGAACTGAAATAGGGGTGTGTGTGTGTGTGTGTGTGTGTGTGTGTGTGTGTGTGTGTGTTGAGGAAATGTCTGTGTGCTTGCTTGTGTGTCTTTGCTAAGACTAACACTCAGGCAGGAGAAATCTGGAAGAGCCACTTGGACACTGTTCTGTTGATAACGTGTGCATTTAGCTTTCTTTCATTTTTCCCTCAGAGGTTGGAAAGGATGCTGTTATTTTCAAAATACTGTAAAAACATCACTACAAATTGCTTTGCTTGTCTACCTATGTATGTTACGCTGAACAAAATAAGAAAAGGGACCCTTCATCATGAAACACTTTTTGTTTTTCATTTTCTGTAACAACATGAAAATCTCTGTGTGACAAGAAGTCTGGTAGTTCACTCTTTCATTTATAATTTAACCACAGCCTATATAGCCTAATCCAAAAAATATGGACTGTGGTTAGTATAAAAATCAAACACAGAATACTCTAAGAACAAAACAAACCAAAAAAAAAGAGGCGAGAAAGAAAAACCTTGCAGGCTTAGGAATATATGCGGTATGTCTTTAATACTCCATTTTAAACTACCTAATTGTGTTTTTAAGCTTCGGTTCCTGTAATTTTGCAAGATGAGGCATTCCAGTGAGAAAACATATGGCGTGGGAGTTTTAAACCACACAGCAAGACTGCATCATAGACTTAGCTGCTATTTCGGTGTCACAAAAATCCACTGCTGAATTTATCCAGTCACCCATTAAAGAAAGAAAAGAATTAAAGGAAAAGGGGCTTTGGAAATCCCCAAGAACGAGTGAAATATGTTATGGAGTTCAAAAGAGAAAGGCTGTGGGGCTGCAGACCTGCTTACGAGTCCAACAAATGGCAATTAGCAGCTGGAGGCAGGGAGGGCATTTGCAAGGACTCTGGAAGCCACAGAGATCCCAGCTGGCCGGGCCACCTCCACCCTGCACACCCTCACTACTCAGCTTGCCAAGAGGCCCTGCTGTAACCCCCCCCCCCAAGAGTCACCTTTCACTTTGTTCCTGGATGGGTAGGCAGGCAAGAAGATACTATGTAGCTAGGTGGGTGACCCGATGCAGAGGCCAGAGAAGACTGGCTTTTATCTTCAACGTGGTTTTTGTAACACTTAAAACAAAACAAAACAAAACACCCAGTTGCCTTCACTAAAGGGCAACTGACTTACAGGGATCTTTTTAAAGGGGAGGTAACACCGAGATGCTGGCCTTGACAATGTAAATATCATGAAAAACTCTGACAGGCACAAACTTTAGCGCTTACAAGAAATAGCTAGAAAGAGATTCTGAGCCCTTCTAAACAGTGTTCTCGTCATAAGCAACTACCCAGCTCCGTAGACATAGTGAGTGCAGATGGGTGTGCATATGTGTGCATGTGTGTATGTGCATGTGTGAGAGCCCTCAGGCTCCCAGGCACACAGGGGAATCAGAGTGGGGGCAGGGGCACGGAGACATGAAGCCATGTATATCATTATTCAAATTACAATCAGGTTTGCCCTTAAATTACACTGCTGTCTCTTATCAGAAATTGTTTCCTATACTATAATATACTGCAATAAGTGGACATTAATTAATGCTAAATTACAATGGAATTACATATTATATCCACATGAATACAGAATGACTCCATTACGAATAATATTATTACAGTAAATATTGAAGGACTTGCATGGGGTTTGTCACTAATTACAAAGTGTTGACAACCACATATGACCTTAAGTTAATATGAACTTTTAACTCTAACAGCCTCAGTGAAGCCTCGATGGACGCGGCCGGCTGAGACAGCCGCGAAGCTGAGCCTCTGGTGGACGGCAGCTCTCTTGGAAGCCTGATTTATTCCGGGGGCAGAGGAGGCTCCCTTCTCGAAGAGCAGAGAGTGGCTCCTCAGCTCAGCTGAGAGGGGTGTTTTGGTGGTGGTGGTTTGTTTGGTTTTTTGTTTGTTTGTTTTTTTTTTTTTTTTAATTCAGGTACAATCTAGAAAGCCAGAACCTCTCATTTTGGTGGGTGGTCATTTTGCCTTCAGAGGGGGGAAAAACACTGAAAGGGAGAAAAAGAAAAAAGAAAAAAGAAAAGAAAGAGTCCCTTAAGCCCTTCCCTTTTTCTACTAAAAGGATCTGAAAACACCCTGGTGTCTCTTTTTTTCCCCTGCAAGGCAAAAGGGAGTGGGAGCCCTATAAGGTGTTAATCTTGATAATTAGGGCACAAAAGCAATTAGAGGTCTAAGAACCTTAAGACCCAGAATGCGTCCTTTTTGTTTATTTGCTTACCTTATTAAGTTAAATATCTGTCTGAATTAATCACTAATGAACGCGAAGAGGGCTCAATCCCAGCAGCTTAAGGAAAGGCGTGTCGCTTATATTTTACAGGGTCCCAAATCATGGAAGATTGCAAGCCAACTTGTAGTTCAAAATTACTTTTCTGCCCAATTTTCTGTTTGCAAAGCAGTAAATTATTTACATTTATTGTGCTTATTTAAGCACTTAAATGACTGTGGGTGGATACAGGCACATTTAAAAAATATAGAACCATTACGCAACCCCACTGCTAAGAATTCCTGTTATTTTCCCCCAAAGACTGTGGCTTCTGCTTTTCTAATCTCTCTTTTACAACAATTCATGAAAAAGCCCATTATTACATTGAACATGCTTTAATAAGTTATTTATTATTTAACATACTTTAAGAGGCAGAGCCATAGAACTTCTATTACATGCTAAGAACAGACTCTTTCATACTTATCCAGTTACCTGGGCCTAAACACTTAAGTTTCCAGAAGAGTAAAATCAGACTTGCATCAGAAACAAATGAAAAGGTGCTTTCCACCACCAATCATGTAAAAAACATTGATATTTGAAGAGATCTATTATGCTAATTATTGTCTTTGGAAATTGTTATTTTAGTGTATGTGTTTCCTTTAAGAGTTATTAATTTGAAACTGGTGGGTGAGATTTTTTTTTTAACCATGCAGCTGGTCTCACGCACAAATCCACTGTCTTAAGTTGCGCTTAAATGTGCAGAGAAGCGGCTCTTGGGCTTGTAGGAAATACTCCCGAATGCTCTCAGCCAGCTCGCAGGTGCTCCGGCTACAGCAGCAGCAGCAATGACTGATGCCAAACCAGTAGCTGGTCCAGATTTGTCAAAGGAGGTCGAGACTGCAGAACAAATGATTCAAGAAGGGAATAGCAGATACCCTAATGCTAGCTAGGGACGAAGAATAAGAAAGACACCCTGACAAAGGGAGGGAGGATCCAAGCTGTTCTGTTGTTAGATGAATCCTATTCAAGGATTTCCCTTAAACTCTCTCAGGTTATAGCAATAAAAACTGCTGTGATTTCAGATACAGACAGAGCCCTGTATCAAGTTTCTCTGTGGACTGGTTCTGCTCACACGCACAGTTCAGTCCTGTGCCCCATCTTACTGTAGCTCACATCCTAAATAACATCACATGAGGATATTTTTCAAAAGCAATGATTTCAAGCAGTGTGTGTGTGTGTGTGTGTGTGTGTGTGTGTGTTATCATGAGCACCTGTACATGCACCCAGGCATGTACAAAACCTGCTATTTCTACTGTTCAGACTTAACTGTGTGGTTGTATTTTCCCAAATGATACCAGGAGCAGCATAATAATCTACTGTTAAAAGCCCCATGCTATTCATAAGAGATTATACTGGAGTAAACATCAGTATAGCAATAATGATTTAATTACAAGAAATAGACATAGTTAAAAGAGTCCGTTCTTTTGGTGGGGGTAGGAAGAAAAATCAGTGACACAGTCCACAGTCCAAAATGGGCTGAAGCATTTTACTGTGATCAAACGCAGCCGGTCTAGTACATATCTGAAGTCCTCTGGTCTTTGTTACTTAATGTGATGTGGAAGATCAAAGATGCATGCAGTATGTGTTCCAGGGTTCCAGCTGAGCTGCTGTCATGCGTTAAGCTTTTTTTTCTTCCCAAGTTGGTGATCATTCTACCTTCCTCGCGTGAACGTGTCGCCATTAAACTGAGTGAGTTCCCCCAGTCTGGCAAGTATTTTGTGTGGGATTTTCCTCATCCCACCTGAAGATGTTAGTAGAGCAGGCCTTTGCCGCTTGATTCGCTTAGAACTGGTTCCGGGCATTCTCCTCCCACCCCCAAGTGCCTTCCCAAATCCAGATATATGTGTGTCTGAGAATAAAATC